>NC_080049.1:36538884-36838884 GCF_026212465.1 Amaranthus tricolor | reverse complement strand
TGTTAATTACATGGAGGAAAAACTGCTCCATCTTTCCTGCTCACAAAGCCGACTCGGCTTCCACAAATGAAGACCAACCGCCGAGTCGGCATAAGCTACTGAACAAAACATCATATTTCCAGAACCAACAGCCGACTCGGCTGTCACCCAATGTGCCTCGACGCCGAGTCGACGATACTTACTGGAACATTCTTTCGATAATAGCACGCCACGCGGAGTCGTCTTCTTCGTTGGCCACCACAACGTCGAGTCGGCGTTGCCTACTGGATTCGTGAACCCAACAGTTGACTCATCTAAAACATCAAGACAAGACTCAAGTCGAGTCATCATCTTGAACATTTATCAACTTTTACGAGACACTTTTTGATTAATTGACACATGATTTTATCATTATAAAAGAATCAATTTAATTAAAAAATCAAGCTGATGGCTAAAATTAAAGAATATATTTTATATGTTGTTACATACCCTTACATGAGAGTTCATTAAATTAGAATTTTGGATGTAGCTAATGTATCTTCGGTCCTTCCTCATAGAACTTACTTGATGGTTGAAACTAAATTTAATTAATATTCCAATATAATAATTAATATCGTGTAATTTCTGCACTTTTAGGGTATTTTTATTTGAAAATTGTGAGTGTTTCTAAAGATAAGAAATTATACGCTTCAATCAAAAGCAGAAAACATTTGATCATAGCTAAAAATACCAC
Source organism: Amaranthus tricolor (assembly GCF_026212465.1). Taxonomy (NCBI): domain Eukaryota; kingdom Viridiplantae; phylum Streptophyta; class Magnoliopsida; order Caryophyllales; family Amaranthaceae; genus Amaranthus; species Amaranthus tricolor. The sequence goes on along the minus strand of NC_080049.1, from coordinate 36,838,172 downwards.
GTCGATCGGATCGTAGACACTAACACTAAAACGAGAATAATGTTAAAGATCAATTCATAGAGAATTCCCATATTAATAACTTCAAAGAGAAAAATTCCAATAAAAATATATAATAATAGAGTTTAATTTATGCAAAACGTCATCAATTTTGAAGCTAAATTAAACACAAATCACATTGAACAATATATATATATATATATATATATATATATAAAAGATGGAAATGAATTAATATCTGTAATTATATATTGCACCCCCATTCAATATTAGATGTCAAACTTTAAACATATATTAGTATAAAAATATGTGTACTCACCCTGAAACACGTTCTCAAAATTCAAATGATCACATCTTTACTTTTTATTATGACCAAATGGTAAATAAAAAAGAAGACAAACAAAATAATGAAAGCATATTCTTGAATGATGGGTGATGGATAGGGGAGCTTTGAGATTTATGGGATTTAGATGATGATGATGTTCCATGCGGATAGTAACGTGGGTAGCTTCTTCGTGATGATCGTCCTCCACCGCCACCGCCACCTCTTCCTCCTCCTCCTTTTCCTTCAACCAGTTTTATGGTAAAAATACCGAATATTATGCACACCATGAGAATCATAACAATTGTTTTTCTTACCTGAAAACAAGGCATTTTCATTAATTAATTTTTAACTCTTAATTATTATTTTGTGTTTGTGTATGTTATTTTGTACACCTGAGGTTTATTATATATTTGTGTTTTGAAATAATAATTTATGTTTTAATGCCTTTTGATTTGACAACTTTTAATATGAAAATGGTTATTAATTAAAAGGGATGTTTTGGGCTATCAATTAGCTTGGTCCAAAGTTTGAAACATAGTTGTGGTTAATTTGTTCAGAGGCCTAAAACCTAATTGGTAGTAAATGAAGTACATACGTCTTCATAAATATAATATCAATATAAGTTTGTAGTTCTTTAACAAATCGGCTTAAATAATTATGAGGAGGTCTAGAGTTAATAACTCACTATAGTAGTTACAAGTAAATGATAGTTTATTTGCTCAAACTGACATTTTAAATAAACTCGACTGAATAAGATGTGATTAAATTATCATATATGTAGATTGATTTATACCATATAATAATTGAAATTCTAATTAAAAATGGTAATCAAAAAAACAGCTAAGGGATCATCGGCTTGTATGGCTACACAAAGTATATAACATAGTAGTTGGTTCCATGTTGATATATAGTACAATTATAGAACACCTTGTCATCAGTTGCCAGGTTATCTAATAGATCACATGCCTAATATTAAGGAAAAGTTTTAAGAAATTACATATTTCTCTGTAAATAACTACTATTTAACGAAAAATGTTAATTGCCTATTAAGTTTGAGGGTTTGACCAATTTGCGAGGCTAAGTTGTCTATGTGGCAGTATCTCATTGGTCCTCGTTTTTTAAATAATTAAAATTAAAACACATAATTTAACAAAATAAAATAAAAGATATTTGTCGTCATTTTTATCCATCATAATGATTTTTTTAAAAGAACGGACGTCGTGATTACCCATCATAACGATTTTTTTCTAAAATAAAAGAATAAGTACTTGTTTTGACCAGATTTTCGAAAGATTTATCCCATAAGGATAATCGCGAATTTGAAAATAAAAAATTGTTATGATTGGTAAAAATGACGTCAAATATCTTTTTCGGTTTACGTATCAAAAAATAGGCGAATAAGTACTTATTTCGATCGGATTTCGAAAGAGTTACCCTATTAGGATAATTACGATATCCGTTTTTTGAAAAAAAATTAGTTATGATAGGTGAGCCGAAGAGAAACGAGGACTAATTGATCATAATGGAATTTAGAAATGATATTTGCTTTGAGATAAGATCTAATTGATCTCTAGCTTATAGATAAGTGACTAACGACTCCTTTGGTTAGTGCGTGGTACTAAATGGTAGTAATAAGAATAATTTATAGTGTAAAATTTCATTAAAGTTTCATGTCATTTTCGTGGTGATGAAACTTTGGTCACAAAAAAGTTTTTTTTGTTTATAGATTTTTATATATTACCACCTAATACCACATTTTTCAATGATAATGTATTGGAATAAAATTTATGAAGAAAATGAGATGATTGATGTTGAACAAGGAATGACCATCAAGGTAGCAAGAGATTTTTCAACTAAAATTGCACTAGTTTTCATTCTCATTACTACCGTTAAGGGATCGTAAATGTATCAGTTTAGTGATTAGAAAATGAATGATATATGATCAAAAAACTTTTATACCAATGTATATTTGACTTTTCATATTTCCTATATACAATTTTAATCGTTTTTAATTGTTAATATTTCTATTTGTGCGTATCAAAAAATTAAGAATTACTACAAATTAATATATTTTAGATCGAGACAATTCAAACAAAATCCGATATGATAGATTAACAACAATATAAGAGTCAAATTTTTTACTGCTAAATAGTGCACGATAATCAAATCGAGAAAGATTTAAAGAATGGAAGAAGTTCTTGTTTAGATGGATCAAACACTCATCTAGTATGTGGGCTGAACAAAATTAGCTTGTAATTTGTTTGCTAAACACACGTCGTTCACTAGCAGTGCTCAAGATGGATATATTAGACTCTGTATATGTTATTATTGCGGACTTTGACATATTGACCATTTGACCTATTTTTCTCTTATAAATTGCAGATAATCAATATTTAATTTTATCAAACATCTTTAATAAACAGTAAATTTATGAAAGATACTCAAAAACTAATAAAAACAAACAACTTTTTTAATTAGTTATCAAGTGAACTTAACCGACCAAAACCTAAGTGATTTGCCAAACAATCCGATAGTGTTGGCTTAATTTAATTGTATCATTTTATATTGGTATCTAATTAATTCTCGAAGGACCTTCTGTAGTTTTGAAACAACGGAGATTTTACTTACAAAAAATAGATTTTATATATATATATATATATATATATATATATATGAAAAATTTTCAGTGAGAACCATCCTTATATGAGAACCGTGAGAATTAATCTACCTTACAAAATTTACCTATCTACAGTTGTTGTAATTCATGTAACCAATCTAGCAAGTTTTAAGAAATTCTATCTAACAACCGAACTCTTCATTTTTTGATGAATTTGGATGGGAAATATGAACATGTAAGGTCAAAATTTTTAATGATGCCCAAGTTACCTACCACTTCACACGTTTATAGCATTTTACTTCAAGAAGAAATGCAATAATGCATAAACATTTGAGTAATAAGCAAAATAACACCACCATAGAACCTACTGCCTTCGTTACTGTCAAAAGACATTATCAAGATAGAGAAAGACCATCAAAAGGACAAAGTAATAATTCAAGAAAAAATTTCTTTTGTGATCATTGCAAGACTAGTGGACATACAATTAGTAGGCGTTATAAACTTCATGGATACCCAACAAGAAACAAAAGGATTGCAGCCATAGCATGTAATGAAAATGATACAGATGCTAGTCATGTGGGTCATTCTGAGGACCAGTTTAATAAACTGATGAGTCTTGTTTGTGCCCAAAGACAAGATCATCCGTCTTATGACCAACATCATGCAAAACTTGTAAGTTCCTCTATCTTGGCTGCTAAATTTTGTTTACTATCTAACAATCATACTAATTCGATTATAGATAGTGGAGCATCTGATTATATAAGTAATAATATTGAGAATTTCTTGAATGTTAAAAGATGTCACCTCTCAAAATCTTGTTATCACTATACCTAATGGAGTCAAAGTAAAGGTTGATAAAATTGGAAATATTAGACTAAATAAAGATTTCACTCTAAAAAATGTCTTTTATGTCCTGAATTCCAATTTAATCTGATCTCAGTGCATAAATTTTGTCTTTATAATTGTGTTTCTATGGAGTTTACTAACAAGTTTGCATGATACAGGGCCCTTCAATGAAAAGGCCTCCTCTTGGTAAAGCTACCCAAGGATTATATTTTACTGAAGTCCTTTCTTACTCTTCTATTGAAGCTAATTCTACTGCTATGATATTCTTACATCAAAAATCATGCGTCTACACACCTCAAAATAACGGAGTTTTGGAACGCAAACATAGACATCTCCTTGACACAGCCCATGCCTTGCCATTTCAATCTAATTTGCCATCCAAATTCTGGGGAGAATGTTTAAAATGTGCTACTTATCTTATTAATAGAATGCCATTAGTTTCTATTGATAATTTTTCTCCATATTTTAAACTTTTTGGTCATTCTCATAAAAATGATGACTTAAGATCTTTTGGTTGTTTAGCTTTTACTTCCATCACCAAACCTGAATGATCGAAATTTGATGCTCGGGCACATCCTAGTATCTTTATTAGATATCCTTACGGACAAAAAGCATACAAATTATATGACCTTGTTATCAAGAAAATTATTATTTCAAGGGATGTTATCTTTTATGAAAAACATTTTCCTTTTCATTATTCTATGATATTAATAAAGTTCATCAATTCTTTTTACCCATCAATACTAATAATTCAACATCTTGTGATGTTTTGTTACATAATGAATTGTTGCCTTTTATTGATCCATGCAGCAAACAACAAACTAATATTCATGTTTCTAACAGTAACTTGTAACCGGTCACTCAACATACTGCACAATGCAAAGTCTGACACGCGTGCTCATGAACCAAGTATAACTGACACACATGATACCAACACTATTGCTACTGAACAACCTTTTGAGACTACTTTTTCTAATACATATTCCAATGATACTATTGTACCAACTTTGAAGACTACTTTTGCTATTGCCCATTAAATGAAAAGTCATTGTCTATTGGTTCCTTGGAAATTTCCCAGGATGGGCACCAAATTGAGTCTCCTCTAACATTTAATGACCATGACACTTCATCTTGTTTTAATAATGATGATAATACACATATCTTGGATTTATCTTCTAATCTTAATGTGCAGGAAATTAACATTTCGGATAGACGTGTCTCTTCAAGACTACGTGGTCCTCCTTCTTATTTGCAAGATTATATTTATTCTCCTGTTCCTAAGCATTGGTGTAATCTAGTCTCTTCTAATACTTTAAATGCCAGAATTTTTTTCAATATGAAGAACCCATAACTTATAAACAAGCTCTTAAAGATTCTCATTGGGTTGAATCTATGTCAAAAGAGTTGCAAGCTTTAGAGAAAAATAACACTTGGGATTTAGTTTCTTTACCTTCTGAAAGAAACCCATAAGATGTAAATGGGTCTTTAAGGTGAAACTACAGTCCGATGGGTCTATTGAAAGATTTAAAGCAGGTTTGGTGCCAAAGAATACAGTCAAGAGTTCGCTATAGACTATTTGAAGATGTTTTCTTCTGTTGTTAAAATGGCTACCGTTCGCTGCCTTTTGGCCGTTGCAGCTAGTAAAAAATGGCATGTGTTTCAACTAGACGTCAACAATGCTTTTCTTCACGGGGATCTTCACGAATAGGTTTATATGAAAATTCCGAAAGGTTTGTCTGCTGATGTTAATATGGTATGCAAACTGAAAAAGTCTCTATACGGATTAAAACAGGCTTCGAGGCAATGGTTTGCTAGACTTGTTGCCGAACTCCTCCATCAAGGTTTTCTTCAATCCAAAAATGATTATTCTTTGTTTATTCGTAACTTTGATGATTGTATGACCATCATTTTTGTTTATGTTGACAACATTCTTTTGACGGGGGACTCCCAAATTCATATGGATAAGCTAAAACAACATCTTTACAAGGTCTTTAGCATCAAGGATTTAGGGCACATTAGCCTTTTCTTGGGCATAGAGAGGTTCTTCTTTGGATGATGGTTTTGTCCTTACTCAAAAACGGTTCACCAAAGAATTACTCAAAGAAAGTGGGATTGATAGTTTTAAGCATGTAGTTACTCCCTTACCTTTGAATCTCAAACTTCATCAAGATTCTTCAGAGCCTTTTGAGGATCCCACTAAATATCGCAATCTAGTTGGAAAATTCAATTTCTTAACTCATACCCGACCCGATTTATCCTTTACCGTACAGAGTTTAAGTCAATACATGCAGATACCATCTAAAGATAATTATCAGGCTCTTGTCCATACTCTTAATTATGTACATTTCACTGCTGGTTAGGGTATTCTTTTACATGGCATAAATCAGCTTACATTGCAAGCCTTTTCTGATTCTGATTGGGCATCATGTACGGAGACATGAAGATCAGTTACTGGTTATCTTTTACTATTAGGTGGGTCTCCGATTAGTTGGAAATCGAAAAACAACCTACAGTTTTCCATTCATCATTAGAAGCCGAATATAGAGCTCTAGCTTTCGCATCTTCAGAAATAACATGGGTTGTCCGTCTCCTTGAAGAACTTGGCTTGTCAAATCTCAAACATGTTCGTTTGGATTGCGATAACCAATCTGTCATTCACATTGCTCATAATCCCATCTTCCATGAACGAACAAAGCACATTGAGATGGATTGCCACTTCACTCATGACAAAATTCTTGAAGGATTGATCTAGCTCACATATCTTCCTACAACAGCTCAACTAGCAAGACATATTTACGAAGATTCTACTGTCTACTCAATTTCAACACTTATTGTCCAAACTTGGATTTTTTCCATCTCCAAGTTTGAGGGGAGGGTGAATATTTACGGCTCTTAATTAATTAGCTTTTTTATTATATCCCTTTCTCTTTTAGTTGTGGCTTAAGATTGTTTGTTATATATATTTTGCCACCTAGGATAGTTTGATATATATATATATATATATATATATATATATATATATATATATATATATATATATATATATATATATATATATATTTTGTTTCTTTTTCTTTCTCTTGTTTTAAAGCTTCTATAGAAAACTGCTAGAGGCAAGATTTCACATTGTCTCTAATTGGCGGACTTCCCCTAAAATTTGGAGGGCTTTTTCTTAATGTTGTACTTGACCTTGTCGATGATGGACTCCTACGAGTGCTGGTAGGACTTTTTCCTGATGCAGGTGAACTCCTCAAACTAGACGATGATGAACTCCTCGTGCTAGACGACGATGAACCCCTCAAACTAGACGACGACGATGAACTTGAACCAATTCCTTCAACAATTTGTATAATATAGCCATATTACTTAGGAAAAGACATACGAAAATTATAGTTGTTGTCTAACATATGTTATTTCTTTGAGAATAATATGTCATTTTTATTAGAATAGAATATTTGTGTTATTATATAATATATCCTGAGACCTCAATCATCAGCTTAAGCTTTTGGTTGAGATCTCAGGATATCTTATATACTCTAATAATTTTTGTTTATGAATTAAGTAGTATGTATTGTTAATTTGTGATTTTATAGATATTGTATGGTATGTATGGATATGTTTTGGATTACAATTTATGATGTTTGAATTATAATAGAAGTATAATATATTGGTTCTTAATTTGACCAATATTATATTCAAATTTTCTTTATAATGATATGAAAAAGGTGCGTAGGAATGGTTCAAAGGTTATTTTGATTTTTGATGCCTCACTCGGATACTTGTAATTGAAAATTGTAATTGTAATTAATATATAAGTTGAATGCATTGTCGCGTAGACGACACACACGGTTTCTTCGCTAGTTTGATTCGTTTAACTTAATTTACGTCAAATTTATTTTGGATAATGATCCATCACTTTTTTTAATCTAATTCATAAATTTTAATTTTTTTTAATTTTATTCACATAATTAGTTCTCTCACTTCAATTATTATCATTATCCATCCTTTTATTAAGATCATCTATTTTCTCTTTGATGCAAAAAAAAATAGTAATATTGTTATTTGTTGTATTTTATTTTTTAATTAATTTAATCAAACCAATCAGTTCTTTATTTAATAAAAATAAAATAGTACTATTAATTTATTATTATCACCGAAAGAATTGTATAACAAAATACATATTTGTAATTAAAAAATTGAAAAATAAAATTGAAGATTACATAAATTGGAATTGATAAAAGCAAACCAAGAATAGATGGATCTTAGAAATCATACAAGTACCTTTCAAAGTGTTTCATATGTGGGGTGAAAAGCTTAATGGCAACAAAAGAACTACCATCTTCATTTGAGCTTGATGTAATATAAGCTTGTCCCTCAAATTTAATTCCATTAATACCTGTAAATGAAGGTGGGCCCCATCCAAAATCTGCTTCATAACAAGGCAATCTTGCCCAAGAATTAACTGTGAGATTAGGGCAAGTAGATGTTTTTGGTCCACGAGTAATAGCCGTTAAATCTGGATGTGATTCCAAACAATCAACGGCTGATCTTATGTACTCTGTATCAATTCTTTTTAGTGCTTCGTGTAATTTACTCGCTGCATACGAGAGTGGTTTGCTTGTTATGTCTCCGGCCTTTTCCAGACAACTTGCAAAAAGTGTGACATTCCCATAGTACCCTTCTGGTAATGCTATATCATTCAATCTTGGCCGTCCATTTACTGGGATGTAAATTTTGGCGTTTTGATCGTGTGCTAGTCCACGCGCTTTACATGCTGTACGCCACACGTGCGCAGCTTGAACCACAAATGTGCTTAGTTTTTTTGTTTGAGGTGCTAATTGAGATGTTGCTTGTAGTAGTAAGGTGTCCATTTGTTCTTTAGTCAGCTTGAAAATACTCTCCATTGTTGTCGCCATTTCACCTAATAATAGATAATAAAGAGTAAATATATGGATACTATATCAGTATAAGTATATTTCAATTTACCTTAACAGCCTGTTTAGTACATGATATTAGAAGGCGGTAATGGTAATAAAATTAAGTAATAAAAAATTTGGTTGTTTGGATGCTTTCAATGGTAATGGATGGTAATAAAATAAGGTAATGAAATTACCAAAAATGGCCACTTTTATTACCATCAAACAACCTGGTATTAGGCTGTAATGGTAATGAAGTATTATTGTGGTAATGAAACAAGGTAATGTTGTTTCAAGCTGAAGAAAAAAAATAATGAAGAAAAAAAAGGTAATGTATGTAATTATCCAAAAAAATATTATTATCAAAAAAGGAATCATTAGATAGAATAATTTAGATACAATAATGCTTTTAGATATAAATATACAATAATGAAACTAAGAGTCAATTACCATTTTTTATTACTAACAACCAAAGGCAATCAATGGAATATTATCTTTCATTACCATTCTTTAGTTATGCACACCAAACAAAAGAATCTTTATTTACTATTGCCATTACAACATTTCATTCCTATTACTTTATTACCATCAACCAAACGGACCGTAAAGAACATAAAACCAATATAATATAAATAATTAGTTATTTTCCCCTCAAAACTCCTCCTGGTTTAAAACATGTGACTTCCCCACTTACCTTTGAATTCACCCCATTAATCAAAACTCTACCACAACTTATCTATTAAATTAAATTTCATATTATACAAAAAAATTACCTGAAAAGTCCTTAGGGTGTATAGAAGGCAAAGGTGGCTCATATTCCAAATGCCTAAACTTAACTTGAGGTGGATCACGAGGACTAAAATACTTAGCCCTATCATGCACAGGCTCAACCAAAAGTTCTAACCCTTTAGCTAATTTTGCCCATGAATTATTAAATAGCATATGTGAAGCTCCATCTGCCACATGATGATGTTGCGAAAACCCGATACAAACCGACCCGCATCCAAACCGGGTCAATTGAACCATCATTAAAGGAAACATAGAAAGCCCTAGTGAATAATCACATTTTGCAAATACCAACTTTCTAAGTTCAGAATCTTGCTTACAGTAATCCCCAAAATCACTTAGAGGACTAATTGTTTCAGCTTCAACAAATAATGCTCCTTGTGCATTGCAATCGATTTCATATCGACCATTTTTGTCGTTGAAAATTAATCTCCCGGCCGTTGGGTAAAATTTTGTAAGGGTTTGGCTGAGGGATTCTTTTAGAATTTTGGTGTCAAAAAAATTTGGTGAAGATTTTTTTTGAGGTTGGGGATGATAAACGTATAGAACGTTTGTATGTGAATATGGTGTTCTAATTGTCATGTCTAGTTTTGATAACCAAAGATTTAGTCTTGGAGTTTCTTTGGATGGGAATATCATTGTGGATTCTTTCACTTTGATGCTCATTTTTCTAAACTATGTATTATGTGTTTGTAAATGGTGGGTATTATGGTAGTGGTATTAGGATTCCATTAGTTCATGAATATATATAGAACTTTATAAGTATCATACACCCAATGACCCAAATAGGTCAAATTTAATTATGTAGTGTTTGGTAACAAACATTTCATTTTAAATTATGGATTTTAATTATGAAATTATAAATAAAGAATTTGAAAATGACAAAGTTTGGGTAGTCATTCTCAAATTTTCAACTTTAGCTACTTTAAAAACAACGGTGAAATTTGATCCAAATTCAATTTTAAAAATTTTTGATTTGTCAATTAATAAATTTGAGCCTATTTTGAATTTCTAATTGAAATCATTGTTCCCAAAGAAAGCATTAAGGAAAAGCCTCACAATTTTATGTGGCAGACTAGCAAAGGGTGTTTGGTAATTGGTTATTGATTGTTTTTTTATTGTTTTTTTTATTGACTTGTTTAACTTATTGTAAGTATTGGTTATTTTGTTTGCTTTTAAGCTAGCTAAAAACCAATTGTTTATGGAGATATTCGCTAAATAAGGTATTGGTTGTTGGTTGTTTCTTATAGCTAGAAAAAGTGGGCCAACAACCAAGAGCCAACAAAAAAAACTATAACTAGAGTAGCTTTTTTATTTTGGCCTAATAATATAGCTTTTTAGTTAGCTTAAAAAGCATTTACTAAATACATTTTTTGACTATTTGACCAACCAACAAGCCAAAAATCTAAGTAAATCAAAAAAGCAAATATAAACTCCAACATCCAAGCACCCCAAAACCTTACGAGCAAGGAAAATTTTTTTCATGAACGTAATGAAAATTGAGTCCTTGTTGTAAGGGTGTAAAGAAAAATCCTAAACATGAGAATGACCCATTATTTTTTGGGTCATTTTAAAATTAAATTACTCCAGTTTTTATTGAATTATTGAATTAATTTTTCTTTTAATAGTTGATCAGTATATTGTTTCTAAGATTTCACCCTTTAAATATTGACCCAAAGGATAGGTCTAAATGTGTAGGGTTGGGTTGTTTTCAAGTTACGAGTCAAGATTTAGGATAATCCACTTGTTTTCAATCAAGTGTCTAGGTTATTTACGGTTTGATAAAAACTTATGTGTTCTATATTCTAGTTTCTGAGCATAAATAATCTCAATTTTGAGTCGTTTTTTAAAATTTTTTTGACTCATTTATATATTGTCTTTGTTATGAATGGTAGTATACTAATGTGATTATAAATGATAGTATACTAATGTGTGACTTGAGTGCACATTAAAGGGTTGAATTCATGTGTGTGACTCTTGAGTTGTGGAATCCAAAAGGGTGTAATAAGGTGAAGAGTATTCATGAGAATTATTGGTGTTAATGAAGATTAAGGTGAAGAGTCTCATGTGTGTGACTCTTGAGATAATGCCTTTTCAAGTTCTTAGAGTTATTTCATAGTATTCATTACCCTAAATTAACTATGTATTTATGTGAGCCATTCATCTTCAAGTACCTAGCACTATAAATAGGGCTCTCATACCCACACTTCAAGTATGTAAAAACACATCAAACACAACCCTTAAGCCAAACACATAGCCTATTGTTGTTATCTCTATCTCAATTGTAATTCTTCATATTGAAGTGTTGTAAACTTTCATCGTAAGTAGATTGTTATGAATGGTAAGTATTGTATGTCAAGTAATAACCTTACGATGTTAAATGTACCTCCATAACTAGGCAAAGAAGGAAGATCGTGGCTCCAAGGAGGTACATTGAAGAGTGTGATTATGTTGTATTCATCCATGGAGAAACGTTGAACAACTTTCTCAATGTACTTCCTTTGACTAAGGTATGAACAACTTTCTTAATGTACTTCCTTTGAACAACTTTCTCAATGTACTTCCTTTGGTTAAGGTCCTCACAATCCCATCAAACTTTCTCCATGGATGAATACGTTGAACAACATTGAACTACATTGAGAAAGTTGTTCAACGTTTCTCCATGGATGAATACAATGGATGAATACGTTTCTCCTTTGTCCACAACTAGGCAAAGAAGGAAGATCGTGGCTCCAAGGAGGTACATTGAAGAGTGTGATTATGTTGTTTATGCTCTAATACACCAAGTCACAACATTCATCGTAAGTATTTGTTCTTAACATCGTAAGGTTATTACTTGAAAATCATGACTACAATGAAGCTCGATATTGAGAAGTTTGATAGGAATGTAAATTTTGGCTTATGGCAAGTCAAAATGAGAGCCATTTTGATTCAAAATGGTGTGCACAAGGCGATTGATGGTGTAGAGAAGATGCCGGAAGGAATGTCCGCATCGAGACGGGAAGAGATAGACACAAAGGCGTTATCGGCAATCCAATTATGCTTATCCAATGAAGTTCTAAGAGAGGTTGTTAAAGAAACAACAACCAAGAGTATATGGGAGAAATTGGAATCACTCTACATGGCCAAGAGTGTTACCAATAGGCTACTTTTGAAGAGTAGACTCTACGACTTACGCTTGGAGGAAGGTAAACCTTTAAAACCTCACTTGGATGAGTTTTGTTCCATTGTTATGGATTTACAAAACATTGATGTTAAGCTTGATGATGAAGACTTGGCAATTTATCTTTTATGTTCTTTACCCCCTTCTTATAAAAATTTTAGAGAAACTCTACTTTATGGTAGAGATAATTTGAGTAGTGATGATGTGAAGAATGCCTTGACTCAAAGGGATCTCATTGATACACAATTGTCACAAAAGTCACCAAGCAATGCTAGTGACGGTTTGTTTGTAAGAGGGAGGTCACAAGAGAAAGGTTCCACTAGTGGGAGTGGAAACAAGGGTAAAGGAAGGTCCAAGTCCGTGAGGCCAAACAAAAATAAGTCTTGTAACTATTGCAAGCTTAAGGGCCACATCAAGAATGATTGTTGGAAGCTTAAGAGAAAGCTAGAAGAAGAGGCAAGGGAAGGAACTAGCAATGCCAATGCTAGTTACGTGAATGATAGTGATGATGGCGATGTTCTTGTTGCCACTCATGAGTACAAAGGTAATAATGAATGGATTCTTGATTCGGGGTGCACATTCCACATGACTCCCAACAAAACTTTCTTCCATACATTTGAAAGTGTTGATGGGGGAAATGTTACCATGGGAAACAACACCACATGTAAGGTTGTTGGGATTGGGAGCATTAAAATTAAAATGTTTGATGGGATTGTGAGGACCTTAACCGATGTAAGGTATGTCCCGGGCTTGAAAAAGAATCTTTTATCTTTGGGTACTCTTGATAAGATCGGGTGTAGAATCACTTGTGAAGGTGGAGTTATGAAGGTAGCCAAGGGTTCACTAGTGGTGATGAAGGGGAGGTTGAATGGGAGTTTGTATGCTCTTCAAGGTTCAACCATTCTTGGCTCGGCGAATGTATCCACAAGCACAATGTCCGATCGTGACACCAAACTTTGGCACTTGAGGCTTGGTCACATGAGCGAAAGAGGTATGTTTGAACTCTCTAAACAAGGTTTATTTGATGGAAAAAATTTTGGGAACCTTGGTTTTTGTGAACATTGTGTTTATGGGAAACACAAGAGAGTTAGTTTTAAACCCGCCATCCACAACACTAAGGGGATATTAGATTATGTCCATTCCGACTTGTGGGGCCTTCACGAACGCCCTCCCTTAGTGGTTGTAGCTACATGTTGACCTTTATTGATGATTACTCTAGAAAAGTTTGGTGTTACTTTATAAAACATAAATATGAAGTTTTTGATGTCTTCTTGGAATGGAAGAAGATGATTGAAAAGAAAGCCGGTAGGAGCATCAAGACCTTGAGAACCGACAATGGTCTTGAATTTGTTGATAGCAAGTTTCTCAATTATTGTTCTAATGAAGGTATTGTTAGACATAGAACTTGTGCAGGTCGTCCTCAACAAAATGGTGTTGCGGAGAGGATGAATAAAACGTTATTGGAAAGGGCAAAATGCATGCTAAATCAAGCAAATTTGGGGAAACAATTTTGGGCCGAAGCGGTGGCTACGGCATGTTATTTGATCAACCGTTCACCTCATACCGCCTTGAAGTTCAAGTCGCCACAAGAGGTATGGTACAACACTCCGGTAAACTATTCTAGTCTTAGAATCTTTGGTTGTCCAGCTTATATTCATGTAAATGATGGTAAGTTAGAACCTAGGGCTAGAAAAGGTATCTTTGTGGGGTATGGAGTGGGTGTAAAGGGGTATAGGGTATGGTGTAATGAATCAAAGAAAATTATTGTTTCTAGAGATGTTGTTTTTGATGAAGATAGCATGCTTGTATCTAATGTTGAAAAACCTTTTAATAATGATGATAATGAAGCACAAGTGGAGGTTGAATCCTCCAATGTTGATAATGAGAAAAATGATGATGTTCAACAAAGGTCTCCTCCTTTGTCCACAACTAGGCAAAGAAGGAAGATCGTGGCTCCAAGGAGGTACATTGAAGAGTGTGATTATGTTGTTTATGCTCTCAACATTGCTAGCGAAGTCGAAGGGTTAAATGAACCAAGTACGTACAAGGAGGCTATGGCCTCAAATGACTCAAGCAAGTGGTTGATTGCTATGAAACAAGAGATGGAATCTCTTGCGAAGAATGGAACTTGGGATATCGTTGTTGCACCAAAGAAAAAGAGATTGTGGGGTGCAAGTGGATATTCAAGAGGAAGGAGGGTCCTTCTAGTGATATTCCTCCCATCTACAAAGCAAGGGTTGTTGCAAAGGGATACTCTCAAATTGAGGGTATTGATTTTCACGAAGTTTTCTCTCCGGTCGTGAAACACTCTTCTATTAGGGCATTGCTTGCTTTGGTGGCGATGGAGGATTTGGAGTTACATCAATTGGATGTAAAGACGGCTTTTCTTCACGGTGAGCTTGAAGAAGAAATCTTTATGAAGCAACCGGAAGGTTTTGAGGTAGCCGGTAAGGAGAATCATGTGTGTAGATTGAAGAGGTCATTGTATGGGTTGAAGCAATCTCCAAGGCAATGGTACAAAAGGTTTGCTTCCTTTATGATTTCACATGATTTTGTTAGAAGTTCTTATAATAGCTGTGTTTATCTTAAGAAATTTGAAGATGGTTCTTTACTATATTTGCTCTTATATGTTGATGATATGCTAGTAGCATGTAGCTCTTTGCTTAAGGTGGAGGACTTGAAAGAGTTGCTTTCAAGTGAATTTGATATGAATGATCTTGGTGAAGCCAAGAAGATTCTTGGGATGGAGATTTTGAGAGATCGGGCTAAGGGTGTCTTATACCTTAGTCAAAGGAAGTACATTGAGAAAGTTGTTCAACGTTTCTCTATGGATGATGCTAAAGGTGTGTCTACTCCTCTTGCTTCTCATTTCAAATTGTCCAAGAATTTGTGTCCACAAACAAAAGAGGAAGAAGAGCAAATGGTAAGAATTCCATACACTAGTGCCGTTGGTAGCGTTATGTATGCTATGGTATGCTCTAGGCCCGACATTGCTCATGCGGTGAGTTTGGTGAGTAGATATATGTTTAATCCGGGTAAGGGACATTGGGAGGCACTAAAATGGCTATTGAGGTATTTGAAAGATACTTCAAATGTTTATCTCATGTATGGGAAAAATTCAAGTGAGCTAACCGGGTTTTGTGACTCGGATTATGGTGGTGATCTAGATAATAGAAAGTCCACAAGTGGGTTCGTGTTTACTTTGGGTGGTTCGGCGATTAGTTGGCAATCATCTTTGCAAGATGTGGTTGCTCTTTCTACAACCGAAGCGGAGTACATAGCCGTGGCCGAGTCATTCAAGGAAGCAAAATGGCTTAAAGGTCTTGTTGGTGAAATGTGCAATAAGGTGTGTGAGGTAAGTGTGCATTGTGATAGTCAAAGTGCAATACATTTGGCTAGAAATCAAAATACATTTCATAGAAGGTCCAAGCACATTGACATTAAGTATAACTTTATCCGGGATGAAGTTGAGCACAAAAGGATGTTATTGAAGAAAATTGACACTACGGAAAATCCGGCCGACATGATGACAAAGTCATTACCTACTACCAAGTTTGAGTTATGTGTTGACTTGGTAGGTTTAACTCCTTGCTTGAGATAATGCCCTCTTGGGCATTTTGAGGTGTGTATGTTTTTTGAATATGAAGTGGATTGATGAATGTTGTGACTTGGGTGAACTCAAGTCAAGGTGGAGATTGTTATGAATGGTAGTATACTAATGTGATTATAAATGATAGTATACTAATGTGTGACTTGAGTGCACATTAAAGGGTTGAATTCATGTGTGTGACTCTTGAGTTGTGGAATCCAAAAGGGTGTAATAAGGTGAAGAGTATTCATGGGAATTATTGGTGTTAATGAAGATTAAGGTGAAGAGTCTCATGTGTGTGACTCTTGAGATAATGCCTTTTCAAGTTCTTAGAGTTATTTCATAGTATTCATTACCCTAAATTAACTATGTATTTATGTGAGCCATTCATCTTCAAGTACCTAGCACTATAAATAGGGCTCTCATACCCACACTTCAAGTATGTAAAAACACATCAAACACAACCCTTAAGCCAAACACATAGCCTATTGTTGTTATCTCTATCTCAATTGTAATTCTTCATATTGAAGTGTTGTTTGTATTCATTTGATATAATATAAACATAACTACACACCACGGAGGACGTAGCCATCATTGGGTGAACCTCCTTAAATTTTTGTGTCCTTGTTTGTTACTTTGTCAAACTTATTTTTGCTCATTGTTGTTTGTTCTTAACATCGTAAGTATTTGGCGATCGTTTTCAGTCTTTGAATTTTATGGTTTGCGAAAACTAATGGAGTAACCAAACATAGCATTGCATATATATTTGGATACATTTAATACTTAACAGAAATTTTTGAAAAGTATATAATAATTTAAAGGCGTTCTAATAATCTTAGGATAAGTTGTTATAATAATAGATAGGACTGTAACCCAATCATTATACTTTTCTTAATTGGTACAAAATCTTCTGCTCAATTGTAAGTACTTTAGTAGAAATTTCATATATTCTGTTTATTTTTTTGTTTACAAAGTTAAATTTTATAATTAATCACATTAATTTAATCTTATTTATTACTAAGTTCTACTAAACTAAAATTAGAAATATGTACATTACGTAAATAATTTTCTCTCGATAAAACAAAATGGAGTGTCCTGAGGAGCTAGATTCAACTTCACTCAATCCTTTCCACTGCAGGAATATCTCTTGATATTTTTTGTGTCAAGAAACTCTTTGGCTGCGCTCTGTTTTATGGGTATGAGTTACCGCTTTCTTTCCCTCTCTAGACCCTGATTATAGTT
Source organism: Amaranthus tricolor (assembly GCF_026212465.1). NCBI lineage: Eukaryota > Viridiplantae > Streptophyta > Magnoliopsida > Caryophyllales > Amaranthaceae > Amaranthus > Amaranthus tricolor. The sequence continues at coordinate 36,820,691 of NC_080049.1, read as the reverse complement.
TTCTATGGGCGGGATACGCTAAACGTGATGATGATGATGACTAATATATAAATTTTGTAGAATACTCCATCCTCTTAATATCATACTTTATAAAATGCTTTACTAAATTTATGTGTAATCAATTTTTCAGTTATCTACAAGTGTAAATATGAGCTGACTAGTGATCCTAGCCTTGTAACGATCCCAATTCTTAAATTTCGCCACCCTTTTCATTTTATCGCCACCCCCCTCTAAATAAAATTACGAATTTGTCCCTAATTTTTAAAAAATTATAATTTTGCCACTCCTTACAAATTTCTTATTTATAATAGTAATAGTAATAGTAATAATAATAATAATAATAATAATATTAATAATAATAATAATAATATCATCAATAACAACAATAACAATAATAATTAACTTTTTTATATTCTTCAAAAAGAATATAAATAAAACTAATAATAATAATAATAATAATAATAATAATAATAATAATAATAAAATTAAAAATAATAATTATTATTCAAAAAGAAAAAAAATTGAATCGCTCAGAACTGGGCGATTGGACCCCGGTTCAATCGCCACTTTTTTGGCGATTGGACCCCGGTTCAATCGCCACTTTTTTGGCGATTGGACCCCGGTTCAATCGCCACTTTTTTGGCGATTGAACCGAGGTCCAATCGCCCGGTTCTGGGCGATTCAATTTTTTTTTTCTTTTTGAATAATAATAATTATTTTTAAAATATTATTGTTGTTGTTATTATTATTATTATTATAAATATTATTATTATTATTATTACTGTTATTATTATTAATTTTAATTATATTCTTTTTGAAGAATATAATAAAGTTAGTTATTATTATTATTATTATTATTATTATTATTATTATTATTATTATTAAGAAATTTATATGGAATGATAAAATTGTAATTTTTTAAAAATTAAGGATAAATTTATAATTTTATTTGAAGAAGGGTGGTGAATAGTGATAAAATGAAAATGAGTGGCGAAATTTAATAACTTTCAATGTTTCATAGTGAACTCAAAAGAACTACCGTTGGGATTTTATTCACGGTAGACTTACACGTATTACATCTAGCAGCCTTAATAATTCCTACTGACTTCTCTAAGTGAGGCATGATAAAGAACATTTATAAGATTGTAATTCAATGTGGTCACCAAAAAAACATGTCGTTGTTCTCACATATATTGCTTTGTTGTTCATCTAACAGCCTCATATGTAAAGTGTAGATCATATATGTATTATTTTATGAGAAACCTTACTAATAATAAAATAGTGTTGCTAAACTTCGCCACCCCTCCAAATGAAATTACAAATTTGTCTTTGATTTTTTGAAAATTACAATTTTACCACTCATTTTAAACTTTTTATTTATAATAATAATAATAATAATAATAATAATAATAATAAAAACAACAATAATAAAATTAAATAATAATAATTATTATTCAAAAAAAAAAAAAAAAAGTTGAGTCGCCCAAAATTGGGCGACTGAACCATGGTCGAGTCGCCCAGATCTGGGCGACTGAACCATGGTCCAGTAGCCCAATTTTGGGCGACTCAAATTTTTTTTTTTTTTTTTCTTTTTGGATAATAATAATAATAATAATAATATTAATACTAATAATAATAATTTATAAATTAATGTGGTCTATTAGCTTAGTTAGTTAGAGCGTTGTACTATTAATGTGAAGGTCACAGGTTCGAGACCTGCACAAGCCATTATTTAATAATTATTAATTTTTTATCATATTAATAATAAAAAATTAATAATTATTAAATAATGGCTTGTTCAGGTCTCGAACCTGTGACCTTCACGTTATTAGTACAACACTCTAACCAACTGAGCTAATAGACCACACTAATCTATAAATTATTATTATTAGTATTAATATTATTATTATTATTATTATTATCCAAAAAGAAAAAAAAAAAAAAAAAAAATTGAGTCGCGCAAAATTGGGCGATTGGACCATGGTTCAATCGCCCAGATCTGGGCGACTCGACCATGGTTCAGTCTCCCAATTTTGGGCGACTCAACTTTTTTTTTTTTTTTTTTTTGAATAATAATTATTATTATTTAATTTTATTATTGTTGTTTTTATTATTATTATTATTATTACTGTTATTATTATTATTAATTTTATTTATTATTATTATTTAATTTTATTATTGTTGTTTTTATTATTATTATTATTATTATTATTATTATTATAAATAAGAAATTTGTAAGGAGTGGCATTTTTGTAATTTTTTAAATTACAGGGGCAAATACGTAATTTTAGAGGGGGGTGGCAAAAAAATGAAAAGGGGTAGCAAACTTTAAGGATTGGGTAATAAAATGTGTAACATATATCAAGAGATGTCACATTAGTCGATTGCAGGTGGGTCAAGTTTGACTCATTAAGTTATTAATTATTATTATTTTATTCTTTTTGTTGTAATAAAAAAAAATATTACTAAATATCGCCACCTTTTTCTTTTTATCACCATCCTATATAAAATGAATTTTCAAGATTGCCCCTGTATAATTTTCGAACTCAAAAACTGTAACATCTCTCTGAAACTCTTCAAAAACACTATGTTAACTTAAAATAAGCTAAAAATGTACATCGAATAACAATGGCGAACAAAAACGAGCATGATAACGATTCGGTAAGTAATTAATTGATTCGAAATTTGTCAAAAAAAAAATTTCCAAAACCCCCCCCAGTCGCACAAAATGTGCGACCAGACCTAGGGAGAGTCACACAAAAAATGCGACTGGACCTAGGCTGAGTTGCACTTTTTGTGGGCCTCCTCCTAGGTCAATTCGCACTTTTGGGCGATTGGGGGTTCTGGAAATTTTTTAATCAATTTTTTTTTTGAAATTAATTCTTTTTATTTATTATAATTATTTTTTAAGTTATTATTATTTATCAAATATTATAGTAAATTATTTAATTTTATTATATATTTATATATATATTTGTGTTTACTTAAATTATTTATTTATGTTATTTTAATTTATTTTATTTTATGTATGTATTTTATTTAGTAAAATTTTTTATTTCATATTATTGTATTGATATTGTTAATATATTGAAATTTGAATTATTAAACTAATTGATATTGTTCATATATTAAATAGTTTAATCTTTTAATTATTAAGAATAAATTTATATTTGCAGGACTTTGAAAACTTAGGGGATAATGTAGATTACTCTGATAGATTTGTTATCGATAGGGAATTTGATTCTATAGATGATTTAAATGCTTGGGCTGATGAAATAGCACTAAGAATTGGTTTTCAATTTACACGTGCTTCATATAAACAAAAGGAAGGACGTTCTAGAGTGAGTTTGTACTTAAGATGTCACCGTTATGGTAATATAAGGAGTGATTTGCATAACTTAGACAATGCTACCCGACCTGGTTCTAAAAGTAGGGCTTGTGGGTGTAAATTTATGATTTTAGGAAGTAGTCGTAAACCAGGGAAAAGACATTGGACGGTAAGAGTGTTTCTTGGTGAAAAAGGAAGACATAACCACCCATTCTTGGTGTACAGAGATGGTCAAATAAGAGTAAATAGGATGACGGTCGATATTAGGCAGCACATATGAGATCTTAGTGTAACTGGCGTTTATAATGACTTCAATTAGAAGGAATTTTCCTGGTTTTTTGCTAATATGAATAAAATTTATAATGTAAGTCTGTTAATAAGGAGAGAAGAGATGGATGGAAGGACTCCTCTTCAATACTTTCTTTATATGGCCACAGAGTTATGTAGTTTGGACAGACTTGGATAGTGAGGTGCAGTTGAGTAGATTATTGATTGCAAATCCTACATCTATGCAGATGATACGTTCGTGGCCCCATGTTGTGTTGATAGACACAACGTACAAAACTAATAAGCAAAAGTCGCCCCTTTGCGAAATAATTGGAATGACACCAACCAATCACAACTTCTTGGTTGCGTTCTGTTTGATGCGAGATGAGGCGGCTATGTCTTATTCTTGGGTGTTGGAGAGGTTGAGGGATATTAACGGCAGAGTCCTCCCCCCTGGAGCCGCATCCTCAACCTGGCTGACTCCTACGTGATCAGAAGTGTCAGCCGTGCTATGCCCTCTAATCCTAAACTGACCGGCATGCCCTCTGACGAGCGTCCAATCAACAGGATGACCGACAGACTCATCCTGACCGACAGACTCTTCCTGACTGACAGACTCATCGTAATTAGTATCATCATCACCTGAGCCGACCGTATTACTACGCAGGCTAGTCTGACGCTCAAAGCGGCTACGCACATGGTCTAGGGTACTCGAACGTTGGGCCTGACTATGTCTGGCCGCTTATTCCTGCTTGGCGCGCCTTGTAGAACCCTTAACCCCCCTCTCATGGGGATCCTCTCTCAGTAAAATCGGCCTAGAACTATTGCCGCTCAATAACCCTCTAAAAAAGCCTTTTCTTTTTTCCTGATTTCCAGCCATTTATTACAATTTTTATAATTTAATAAGCTATTAATAAAAAATTAAAAGGATAAAAAAATACATTAGGTTATATTCATTGTAATTAAAATTACAATATTAATTTAATAAAAATTTAATTAAATTTAATAAACACTTACAATCACATAAATTATTAACAACTAAAACAATTCACACATATAAACAAATAAACAATTATTATATTAATAAATAATTAAACAACTAAAATTTAATTAACAACTAAAATAAAATTTTATTAAAAATTATTATATTAATAAATTATTAACAACTAAATTTTAATTAATATATTATTATTATATTAAAAAATAATTAAACATTTAAATAAATTATTTAAATTCAAAACTAATTATTATAATAATATTATCATAATATAATAATATATTAAAATAAAATAATTTATTACAACATTTATTAAATAATAATAACTTAAAAAATAAATTAAATAAACAAAAGGACTTTCAAAATTCAAAAAAAAAAAAATTACGACTCGCACAAAAAGTGCGACTGAACCTAGGAGGAGTCGCACAAAAAGTGCGACTGGACCTAGTTTTGGTCGCACTTTTTGTGCCACTGTTCCTAGGTTCAGTCGCACTTTTTGTGCGACTAGTAATTTTTATTTTAATTTATTTTATTTTTTTTTAATTTTGAATTACATTAAAATAGAAGTTACCTCGAGTTTTTGTTAACTACTTCTCCTAGGTTTAGTCGCACTTTAGCTCCGATTAATTTAATGTGTAGATTTTGTGTTTTTTGAAGTGATAAAAGTGCTATTGAGTGAGTTTGAAGTGTTTTATAGAAGTTTTAAAATTTTTAAGTCCAAGGGCATTTTCGTCATTTTATTAAATTAATTTAAAATAGGGGTGGCGATAAAATGAAAAAGGTAGCGAAAAATAAGAATTGAGTAAAAAAATTACTAAATAAAATGTAGTTTTCTTCGCTAGAATATATATATATATATATATATATATATATATATATATATATATATATATATATATATATATATATATATATATTTATATATATATATATATATATATATATATATATATATATATATATATATATATTCTTTTTTATAATGGGCCAAAAAAATCTTTCAACTCATAGTCATGATATATTTGTTAAGAAACTAACTCAACTAAAAGCTTAAACTGATGGTTAAGAGTTAAGACCCTAGGATATGTTATATATTCTAACACGTCCCTTCACACGAGAGCCCTTTGGGCTTGAAGTGTGGATGCGACATAGACCCTCCTCATACCTAGCACCGACTATTCCACTTTAAATTAGGTGTGGTTGAGATTCAAACCCGTGATCTCTTGTTTCTTTGGCTTCTGATACCATGTTAAAGAATCAATTCAACTAAAAGCTTAAATTGATGATTGAGACCCCATAATATATTATATACTCTAAAAATATTGACTTAAATAAATAATAATAATAATTAATGCAGCAATCAAAAACTCAACAAATATTTATACATATAACATACAAAATAATCGGCATGTTAATTATGTATACATTTAGAAATAAGTATTCGTCTAATTTATACTAATATTAAAAATTCTTCTTTAGCTATGGAACCAACTTAAATTCACTAGACCACTTATTGCTCATATTGGTATACAATTACGGTATGTTTGGTTGTGGAAATTAATATATTAGTTGAAAACTCTCATAAAAAGTTAGATGGTTATGTTTGTTTTATTTTAATAATTTTATTTTTTTAAAAATTAATTTTAAAACATTGATTTTTGGAGATGTTAAGTTCGATAGTAATTAATAATTATAAATAGAAAACTTTAATCAAAACAACATCATGAAAATATATAGTACATGATTTTATAAAAATTTATACAAATAATGATTTTCATCATTATCATTAATTTAGTATCAACAAGTGAAGAGGGAATAAAATGAGTGAATGCCAACAATTTGATTGACGTTTATAGAGACCGATTAAAGACTTGATTGTACTATGATGTAGTATTTTCCACCTCAGAATGCAACTGCCTGCAATTATTATGATAGTCCTTGTCTCGTGGCCGGTTCATGACCTCACAATACCAGTTAACTACTTCCTCTTTTCAGAAATACATTATATTACATTGCGATTTTTTACGCTATTTATCCTTCAAGCTTTTATATACATATTATGGTTAATGTATAATAAAAAATATTGTCAATTGGAATCTTGTTTGAATTGTCTAATCACATACTTTGAAATGCTAATTTTTTATAATTAGTTTTTTGAAATGCATAGTTCAATATATAAATAATCAAAATAACATATTGGATTGCGAACACTACAATAAAATAATAAAATGGCGACAAACCATTTCATCGCCATTTGATAGCTAAACGGTCAAAAAGTAGGTCTGGCGACGAGATACGAGGTGGTCGCTATTCCTTTCGTCGCTAATCTCAAAATGGACGCCATTTCCTCGCCTTTTCTTAGCGACCAATTTGCGACCTGAATCCCGTCGCCAAACTGGCGACCACCGTCTTCTAGCTATTTAGTCGCCAACGGGCGACCACCATGTCGTAGCTGGGTCGTCGCCTGCCTATCAGTCTGCTTAGCGACCCGCTTTCCATCGCCAACTGTCGCCTATTTTATTTATTAGTATATATATATATATATATATATATATATATATATATATATATATATATATATATATATATATATATATATATATATATATAATATTTGTTGTAATATTAAGATAAATATATATATATACATGTAAAACAAGTAAATAAAAATAATGAGCTGGAAATATATATATATAATTAAAGTTTATGTACAAAGTCACAAAAAGTACATATATTTAATCATTCATTTGAAAGAGGGGGTCGTTACAAATTGAGATAGGATTGAATGAATTTTAAAAAAGAGTTCTCATTCTCTTTGAATTTGTTCAGTCGACCTTTGGTGAGTCTCATAGGCTGTGGATCTTTGACCATTTGATTGTTCAGTCACCGCTTTCCTTAATTGATTATTGAACTTCATTTACCATTTGCACCGCTTCCCATAATTGATTATTAAACTCCATAGGCTGTGGCTCTTGGACCTTTCGATTGTTCTTGAAATATTAAAAAAAAACGATTTAAAACTAAATATGAATATAAGAAAAAACTGGAAAATACTAGCAATAAACATGTTTCAAAAATGCCATTATTCGAAAATATTAAAAAAAAACATAAAAAAAAGGCATCATGAAACAAAATATTATCATAATCATCAAGAACATTGAAAAAATACAAAAAAATATATAATAAATACTAACCTTTTAATAACAAGATGAGAATTTTAGAGTTGAAAATAAGTTGTAACCCCAAGATGATGAGGATGAGATTAAGAAAGAAAAGAAAATAAATAGAGATTGAGATTAATGGATGAAAAGAAAAATTAGAGTTGGAAAGATAAAAACGCGTATAAGGAATGAAGAAGTATAAGGTAAGTGAAGATAGAGTTGTAGGAAATGAGAAATGAGAGCAGATTAAACGGCATTTATAATCAGTATTTAGCGACCGCCAGTGTGGTCGCTGGGTCTTGAAAATGAAAAAAGTTTGCGTGCTGCAGTAAGGAAAAAATCGGCTTGCAGTATTTTTTTAAAATTATTATTATTATTATTATTATTGTTGTTGTTATTTTCATTATTATTATTATTGTTATTATTATTATTATTATTATTATTATTATTATTATTATTATTATTATTATTATTATTATTATTTTATTGGTATTAGTATTATTATTATTGTTATTATTAGTATTATTACAACGTTGTTATTATTATTATTATTATTATTATTATTATTATTATTATTATTATTATTATTATTATTATTATTATTATTATTGTTATTTTCATTATTATTATTATTATTATTATTATTATTATTATTATTATTATTATTATTATTATTATTATTATTATTATTATTATTACTACTTATTTTTATGTGTTATTATTATTATTGTTGTTGTTGTTATTAATATTATTACTGCAAAATATTAATAATTCGGAGGAATATAATAAAATTGTATTAAATATTACAAAATATTAAATAATTACATATAAATAATTACATATAAATAATTAAACTACTCTTCATCACTAAAATACTCGTTGTTCTCAACATCTTCATCTTCGGATTCTTCGTTTTCTGAGAGTACAAGATCCACATGTTTTAAATTTTGTGTTGTACTCGGATATGGAAGATAATATAATTGACGTGCTTGACTTGCCAACACAAATGGATCATATAAACAATACGAGCGATCTTGATGTATGTTAACTTATTTTCAGTAGTAATTGGGTCATACTAATGACATTTGAACAACGTTACTCGTTTGATAGGTTACTCGTTTTTCGTTTCAACCCTTGATGTGATCCTTTGTTTTACTTGGCACACACAACAAAATGTTTGTTTTCCAATATGACAAATCCCAAAATATGCTCCTCTCCTTCCATCCTGCAGAGTACTTACTAACCTCTTTATTATGTTCCGATGCATCTTCTTCAAGCAATTTGTTTTTTCGTTTCTTAGAAGTTGTTTACCATCGTATTCTCTTCTGATAACACTTCGTTCACAATAGCACATATATGCACCATCTGGAAACACACTAAAATTCATTTTTAACACATAAATATAATATAATAATATAATTATTCAACTGATTAGTAATTTAATGACAATAAAAATATATAAAACAATTCATGAAAGTAACAATATATGATAATAATATAATTATTCTAATAACAATTATTAAGGAAAATTAATGACAATTAAAATAAAATATAAAACAATAAAATAATATAAAAAACTCAAGTAAATTAATAACAAACGAGTAAAATATGTACTAATTAAATAAAAAACCTCTTCTAATTCTTTAGTTACCGAAATATACGATACACAATAATTCTACGTGTTATTTATAGAAAATATGGCGACAACACGGCCATGACAAACCCATCGCCATGTTTTCAAATTCAAATTGAAAAAGTGGCGGCGACCATATGGCTTCCAAGCCACCGTCGCCTATGTTTATTAAAAAAAAATTACGGTCTACTTGGCGACTAAATCGCGACACAACTTGAATATCGCAAAGAATTATTTAAAAAAAACAAAAAAAAAATTGGCGATCATCTTGTCGCCAGATAATAAAATAAAATAATAATAAAAATAATAATAATAATAATAATAATAATAATAATAATAATAATAATAATAATAATAACAATAATAACAATAATAACGTTGTAATAATACTAATAATAACAATAATAATAATACTAATACTAATAATAATAAAATAATAATAATAATAATAATAATAATAATAATAACAACAACGTTGTAATAATACTAATAATAACAATAATAATAATACTAATACTAATAATAAAATAATATTAATAATAATAATAATAATTAAAAAAAATACTAGAAGCCGTTTTTTTTCTTATTGCAGCACGCAAACTTTTTTCATTTCCAAGGCCCAGCGACCAGAGCGCCGGTCGCTAAATATTTTTTAAAAAAAATAAAAAATTAAAAGCATTGAGCGACGGAGTGGCGACCAGTATGCCCGTCGCTATTTTGCTTTTCCTTTTGGCGACGTTTCTTGCCCTCGCCTATCCGTCGCCACTGGCGACCAACCAACCCCATCGCTATTTTTCCATCGCTATTTCGATAGTTATTTGTAGTGGAAAAAAGTCAAATGTAGCAAGTATAATAGAATAAAGAAAGTATTTGATATATCCCTTCGTATCAAATAGTTTGCCCTATTTGTAAATAGTATAGAGATTAAGAAGTTGAGTTAATGAATATTTAAAAATAAGAGAGATAATATAAAGATTAAAGATAGTACGGTGAAGCCATGTCCAAAATAAAGAGATAAATTTATTAGAAAGGACTAAAGTAGAAAATAAATCGTATTTATTGAGACGGGGGAACAATATTAACTAATGTTTGTTCATAGTAAACGCACGTTGAAGGATGAGAGTTTAAAAATTTAAATTTCACCCCTAAGACACGTACGATTGAAGGTATGAAGACTCTTGTTTGTAAAAGAACCTTAATATATCAATGACTAGGAATGAATATGCAATAGAAAATGAATGCAAAATAAACAAGACGTAATATTATTTATGAGGTTCGTATAACTTGGGCTGCGTCCTTAGTGGTAGCTAGCTTTGATTATGAGTAAAGAAAACAATGGATTTTTTCAAGAACTCTTATAATGGAGTTACACTAGAAGATAATGGAGAAAGTAGGCTATAGTGTATAGTGTTAAAATCATCATAAGGTTTGAGGGCAGTCACTTTTATTTACACTAATTAACATATGCCAATAATATATTGAAAAGGTCCACAACATAAAGAAAGATTAAGTTCGCCGCAAAGTAGCACATATCAAAATAGTGGTGGGCTTGACGACTGACGAGTGCTCGTTCGAGCGCCATATCTGCTCGTTCGAACACTTCATTAGTGACTTCTTTGTATTTGTTGGATCATTCAATGCATGTGGCAGCTTGAACATGCCTTATTCGAACACTATGTTACATGCATTAAAAGATATAAACTCATCAGCTTTTGTCTCCTCATCACCCATTGAATTACATATTGCAATTTCATTAAGTTGTGGTCACAAAATACCATAAATAATAAAATTGTGTATTTGGTTAAATTGTTGTGAAAATAAACACGCACGTTGCAGCTTTCATATGCATTGTTGTTCATCCAATAGCCATAGAAAATACCAACTTAAATTCTCTTGCATTAATAACTGATTGCTTATATTGTATTGATGTACTTTAAATATGAAATGTATGGATGAATTAATGATGATCAAATATTGAAAATATTACTAGTATTCAAGTTTATAGAGCCCAATTAAAGACTTCATTGTACTGTCACGTTTTGCACCTCAGAATGCTGATTATCAACTGCCTCCAATTATTATGATTGTTATTGGCCGCTCAACTCAGAGTAATTCTCAACTTCTAGACCGTAATAATCTTCAAAAATTCTATCCAACTAAAATTTTAAGTTGATGGTTCAAATATCAGAATATTTTATGTATACTCTCTCACGCCCTTTTTACACGAAACTCTTTAGGTTAGAATTGTTGATGCAACATGTGTCCTCCTCATCAAGGGATGTTCTGAGCATGTTCGGTTGCACAGGACTTCAAAAATTAGGGGTTTTAATATTAAATTCCGTAGAATATATTAAGTTTGTAAACTTGTTAGAAAATAAGTGTCATATTTTTTTTCTAAATTGCATGGGCCGTAAGAAATTTGTCAATTTTTGCTATGTCGCTGCTCCTTATACTGTCATACATAGTGTCCACTAAAAATAAGAAATGTATAAGATATTTAAACATATAACTGTAATGTCATATTTGCTTTTAGTATCATGCCGAAAACTTAAATTGATTAAATATTTTATTTGATAGTTAAAGTTCTACAATATGTATAGATATATATTCTATTAATAATGTATTTACATAGTAAATGCACGTTTAACAAAATAAGTTAATGATGTTTGTATTTGTAATCTTCAATTACTATATATTAAAAGGGTTCTTCAATAGGACAAATGTCATTCTTATATTTAATATTTTCCCTCCAAAGACAAAAGGATATATACTAGAAATTTCCTTCATTCGGCTAAATATGGTAATTAGAAAATTTTTTTCTTTTTTATATCAATCACATTAATTAATCAAATATGATCATTAAATTATCAATCTTATGCTAATTTTAGGTTGATAATAATATATTCTGAAGATCATTCTTATGAAATATTACTAGACAGTTAAATATTATTAGAGAAATAATTTAAGAGGACATATAATTATGTATAAATTATAAGATAATCATTCTTATGAAATATTATTACTCAATTAATTAAAGAAAGGGATGATATATATGATATATATTTAAAAAAAAAGATGATATAAATTTTTAGAAAAAAAAATCATTACTTATCAGATATTACCAGTAACCAAAGAGATGAATATTACTTTTAATTACTAATTTTCCGATCTAACACAAAGAATGAAAGTTCTTTAGTTATTAAAGTTTTCACACGAATATTAACACAAAGAAATAGTTCAATTACAATAAATAGTGTGCCTATCAAGAAAAGTTTTCCTAAATTAATAAAGTAAGAAAATTATTAAAAGTCAAAAATTTACATTCTAAATATATAAAAAGATAAATTATTGTCAATATCGAAAACTATACGGGCATATAATATTTGATTTTTATACACATCAGAGATTGATTATTATAAATAAAACTTGAAATCAACCATCATTTATAATTATCAAAGATTAAAGAATATTATCAATGTTAAAAAAAAATATCTAGCGATCAAAGGGAAAAGATAACAATTTAAATGAAGTAACAAAAATTTAGCAATTCAACATTATAGAATATTGTCAATTCAGAATCAAAACAAATAAGCAAAAAAAAAGGAGTATTAGCAATCTAAAGTAGAAATTGTAAGCAATTAATTACATGAAATTGCACACATGTAATTTTTTTTATCGATAAAGAAAATAATAGTATCATATATGCTTCACTATTAATCAATTTTTATGGAATACTATCAATCAATAGCTATAGTAAATTAAACGATATAGTCTAATATTCAAAAGTTTTGAAACATGCAAACAATGATTTTCATAACAAATACTCCCTCCGTTTCCTAATGTTCTTCCCGTTTATTTTTTGCACAATTTTCAAAGTAAATTTTAAGCGTTAATATCTCTAAATACGCATCATAAAAAATATATAATAAAAAAGTATATATTAAGACGAATCTAACGAGATCTCATATAGATATATTCTATCATCTATATATGTCTTAAAAATCTTAATTAAATTTCTCTCTCCAAAGTAGAATATTCTAAACGGGAAAAACATAATTAGAAAATAGAGAGAGTAATAGAATTGTACAAAAAACGCTATATTATAATTTTAGAATAACTTTGAAATATTTATCATAAATTTAACCTTTAATATTTATCATAAATTATTTTATAATAAAATTTATATTTTTAAATTTATAATTTTTTTCAAATCTAATTTGAATTCCCCTGATGGTATTATTTTATCAAATAAATTACTACTTAATTATTAATATCTTTTATAACCTTCAAAATTTTAAATATAGCTATGATTATAATAGATAGTGTACCTTATAAGTAAGAACATTAAAACATATAACTAAAATCTTCTTTTTGATATTTGACGCATGATATTGATCAACTCATTAAGATAAAAAATTATAAAACAATCTGTTTTAGTTTACTTAATTCACATGGTAAAATTATTGAAGAAAACTCTTAAAATGTTGTTTTTAATTTCTTTTTTATGTTAGATATAATTTTATTTATTTTATTTTGTCACCTAACAAATAAGATACAACTAATTTTTTTTAATAAAAAAGCAATTAGTTTTTAAAAAATAAAATATTTTGAATAATTTTATGTTCCGTGCTTGACACGGATTTCAAGCTAGTAAAAAAAACTATAGCCTTAAAATATGTTATATACATTATCAAATTTCCTTCCAAATGATGAAATTAAACGGTTGAAATGTAAATTAGTTTTTCAAATAGTTATTTAGGAGTAGTTGCTAACCTTACTTTAAAACTCAAGCTTTTCAAATTGTTCAACCATTATTTTTCTGTACTGTAAATATAACAATCGGACCACTTAATTCAATTCGATATCAAACTGCTTAACCATTATTCCAAGTTAGTTTTTCTTACGATCAATATTGATTATTGTTACTAACTGATATTTATAATGAAAATTATTTCATCTTTGAAGTTTCATGAAATATAATTATGTTCGACCAACTTTTATTACAAAAGTTTTATTTTCACAATTTTAATTTCCATTACCACACAATACACCTTTTTAAATGTTAATGCCGTTGAATAAAATTTATAAAGAAAATAAAATGATTTATAAAACATAGCAAGTATTAGCATTAAACTTGTCAATGTGCATATTTTCCTACCAAAACTACACTGATATTTTATTACTTTTTTCACCATTTAAAAATGACAACCAAACAGGTCATTAATGTTTCATTAAATAATACTCTTTTAGTTCCTCATAGTTGTTGTTCTCATTTGATATTTTGGATCATTTGTTGTTAATTCACATTAATTAGAATCTTTCCAATTATTCCATATTATATATTTTGGACGAAATCAACCTTATTTATCCTCGTTTTAGTATTTTAAATATGTGTATGGCCCCCACATATCTTCTATAAACTTAATTTTAACATTTTTTTGTTGCTTATTATTCCTACATGTTTCTCACCAACTCTATTAAAATATTTTTTTAACAGTTGGGTTTTCTATATTTTTTTCACTAATATTTTTTAATAGTTGTATCTTTAATGTTTATGCTCCCTATTTTTTCTTCATTAAATTTACTATTTAATAAAATAATATATTCATTATCTAGAAAATTTAATTTTTCTTAATTCTGGTGAATATTTTTTTAGATTAATCAAATATGCCATAAGTGCCTCATCAGGTCAATTTATGTATTTAATCTGTTGATCTTAATCTTCATTTTTTTTTAATTAGTGGTGACAAACTACAACATATAAAATGCATTAAATTCTTAATGTCAACTCTCAATTGGTTGATCCAGCATCTAACAGGAATATAGACATATAGTAATAAACTAATCAATTACAAATAAACAGAAAAAATTATAATTCAAATTGATTTTGTGCATTGTATTCCATAATGATGCAAGTACAATCTCAACTACAAATATACAATCTTCATCATTAACACATAATGTCGATGTAAAAATATAATAAAAAATATACCTTATGTATGCCCGCAAGTTCTTATATAAACTCCTTAGCTATACCATGACATGAAAACAAGCAACATATCATATTTGATCATTATTATATACTCCATATAGTAACAAGCAAAAAATCATTTTTAGCTATGGCTTACTCTCAACTTAAAAATTACCTCTTTGCTATATGCTTAATCATTATGTTGGTGGCTACATTTGCGTCTGATGATCATGATCACGATCACGATCACGATCACGATCATGCTCCTAGTCCAATGGGTGGACATGCTCATAAAGATCATGATCATGGTGCTTCGAGTTTCATTGCTCCTTTCCCTGTGCTTATGGTTGCCGGTCTCATTTCACTCCTTTTCTCAATGGCAAGGATTTGAACGTGATGTACGTTCATGCATGGGACATTTAATCATTTAATGCTCTTTCTATACATTTTTTTTATTTGTGGGATTTTCATGTTTGTTTTGGCCTAGTATTTCCTTGATTTGGTTTATATATTTTGTTTGTAATAATTTTATGGGCATAATTTATTTATTTACATTGTGATCTTTGTTATTTGATGGATCTAATTTTGTGAATCAATTATACATCAAGTCAATTTATGATGTGATTTTTTTACATACTTGGTATATGGTGGTCTTATGTCTGTTCTTTTTCCGTTTAAGCTGGTTTTGGTACACATAATAGGTAATAATGTGGATTTAGAGAACTTATATATTTGAAAGCACTAATGTGTATGATGAACTGGTAATCAATATGCGTAAACTGATTTCTGAGATAACTTCTTAAAACTTCAACAACTGAAGTTTCGTGGAAAATCTTAAGTGTTCAAAGTTCTATCTTATAATGTTTGAGAAATTCATTATGTAAAGGCAAATAGCCTTAGAAAAGGGATTGTTCATTGTACTTATAGTAATTGTAAATTTATATATATTATCGCGTACGATTATCCGTTGAAAATATAAAAATAGACTTCAAGAGGGATTGAAATGCCTTTGGTAATTAAATATAGTTTTCAACCCTTCTAGAATCTAGATTTTCACTTTCAAATGTTATTAAAAACTTTTGAATGATAAAATTTCTGATTCACAATGTTTATGAAATTCATTATTTATAGGCAAATAACCCTAGAGAAGGGGTTCCCGTCTTTCCAAGAGTCAAAGAGTTATTGAAGTGTCTATTCCAAGGCTTTTAATGGGCTGATAAAAGGCCCAATATATAGCTTGGACCGAATACAACTGCAATGGGCTTAATTTTTTTTTAATAAAACCCAAACAAATCAATTTAATGAAACCCCAATAAATCAATGACAAATTCTTTATTAAGACCGTCTCACCATGAGACGGTTTAATATAGGTTGGCTCAATTTTTGATTTCTTAAAATTTAATGAAAAGAACTTTTTTTATTTAGGTAATTGCTATGTAAGTTTTAATTTGGGCTGCTTATATGGGCACGTTTCACGGTGAGACGGTCTCATACAAGACTTGTTGTCCAACTCGTCTTGTATGGGACCGTCTCACCATGAGACGGGTCCATATAGTAGCCCATTTCTCTAATTGATTACTTTAAGATCGTAAGTAATCGTTTTAAGGTTATAAGTAATCATTCTAAAACTATAAAAAATGATAATTTTAAAATTATAAGTGCATCACTTTAAGACAGAAAGTGTGTATTGGCCAGCCCAATACAGATGGTCTCACCGTGAGACCGTCTCATCTAAAAATTAGTGTTTTTAAAAAGTTGTCATATTTAATTTGTTTGCTTACTTTACTTGTTTTTTTTTCCAAATTTTCTTCAATGTTATTATTATGAGTGAACAAATCCAAATCTTATATTCCGATACAAAAATGCTTGTTTTGGAAATTATTAACAGAAAAAATAAATTTTTTATTAAAATTGTATTGTTTCTAATTTCCTAAATGAATTCACTAGAACTTTATAATATAAGCTCATTTCTAGATTGTTAAAGAAACAAAATTCGGAGCAAATTTATTTGAAAAATAAACTTCTTTTAGGTTTGGTGCAAATTCATTGTCTATGGCAATGATTTTATATTTACGTCATTAAGTGTAATTGCTTCTAACACAATGACTATTTTAATTCAATTTGTTGTTCAGGCAACAATTTTAAACCCATTTGGACCAACTTCTCTTGGCTTTTGTGCCAAGGGAAAATCATTATTTTGGATAACGATTTTCACTAAAATATAAAAAGTTTGCAAAAAAAAAAAAAAAAATTCTCCACCTCAACAATATCCCACCTTTTGCAATTCGGCTCCAACCCTAGTTATATGCTTAATTAATAATTACTTATCGTTTGTGATGATGTCGACCAATTAAATTTCCCCAACTCATCTATAACATTGATTTTAATTCGGATTTTTCGTGTTTTGAATGAAAACGATTCGAAAAAATAATAAAAGAAGCAATCAATTTGGCAAAATATTGACAATAAATAAAGCTTTTTTTAAGTGAACAATAAATAGAGCTTTATTTCAACAAAAAGCATTTTAATGGCACATTTAAATTGAAACTGTGACTTTTAAAAAGGTTTTTTTCCTTAGAAAATAAGTTAAAAAGAAATATATTCATATAATTTTTTTTTTTCACATTAATGTCTCAATATATTCAATTGTACAAATTTATTTCGTCATTACATGCATTGTTGTAAATATTGTATTCCAATCTTTTGAATAATAATTCAGTAGTCATTAGAATTCAAAAACTTATACTAATTTGAGTAAGGTGAGGGAAAGAGACATATATCACAATTCAAAATATAAAATTATTAGATATAAAGGAATGATACATGAAAATGAACATTCAAAAATCAAATTCAGTAAATTACACAAAACACATGTACCGTAACATATAGATTATAATAGCTCCAAAACTTGTACAAACGTACAAATTTGATCAACTATATATTTGACTTGAATCAATCAAAACTCGAACAAACATAAGAATAGTGTAAATCGAACAAATTAAACTCAAAGCCTTGCAACAGAGAAAACAAGTCCTGCAAGTGCAACAATCAAAGCAGAAAATGGTGCAAGTGAGGTCGATGCACCTTTGTCACCGCCACTCTTAGGCATAGGAGATGGAGCATGGGCGTGATGGTGGCCCTCGTGGGCCGATACGATCATTGCCATGGCAAAAAAACAAGCAATATACAAAACAAATTTCAATTGAGAGTTTGCCATGGCTCAAACAAAAAAGAGGAGACTTTTATGTAATAATAATATAATTAATAACAATAATATACTTGTATATGTATATGTATTAATTTGTTGTTTTGTTGTAGAAATATTTGTGGAGTTTATATAGAACCCAACTAGTGGTTGGTCAATGATAATATATTAATATACTTGTTCGACCACATTTTCAAAAGAGTTATCTCATAAAAATAATTGCGACGTTCGTTTTTTTTGAAAAAATATCGTTATGATAGATAAAAATGACGTTAGAAATCTTTTATTTTTTTTTGTTAATTTATGTGTTTTAATTTTTAATTATTTAAAAATACGAAGATCAATGAGATACTGTCACATTGACAACTTAACCTCTCAAATTGGTCAAACTTAATGGTCAACTCACATTTTCTGTTAAGTGGTAGTCATTTGCAGAGAAATATATTACATTAGTTAGTTTTTTGTAAAAAAAAAATATATAAGATAGTTTTTTGCAAATAGACCTATGGATATGGTATTTTCTTATAAATTTTCTTTAATATTATATGAAATTTTAATATTATATGAAATTGATGTACTATAATTTACTTATCACAAATTGTTGTAACAAACGGTCTCTCAGAAACACGCATAAGATAAATATGCTAAATAGCCAATTAATATAAATTAATGAGAAAATAAAAACATGGACTTTTTATTTTAAGATCTTTTATTTAAAAAACGGTCTCTCACGAGAGTAAGCTATTTACAAATTCAAATTGCATTGGTTCCCTATTATGTGCGTAGTCGGACATTGTACCAACAGTTGTACTAGTCAGTTGTATTGGGTTGCACGACACTTTTGTGGTGTCATTCTGAAGTCTTAGTTATGTTCTCTTGTTAATATGCGTTGGAGGATAACTAAGTGGTTGACATAAGAGATATCAGTTTTTGGGCGTTGCATATGGTATCAATTCCAATTAGACCGGATATAAATATATATTTCAGAGGTAGTAAATAACTAAATATAGATAAGAAAAATTTTCACCTTTGTAGTTTATGAGCGATGGAGGTTAAATAATCGTGTGCATGATAATTTTATTTTTCATTATGTAAATTGTGATTTGTGAGTATGAATATAAGAAAGAGGCCGCACCCGCATATATCTGTTCGTTCAGACAGTTTTAGTTTATTCGTTATGATGAGCAGATTTTAGTTATAAAAAAATATTAAATTAAGTATAGCTGTATATATAAGTATGAATACAAGGAAGGGGGCACTTGCAAATTGCAACTATTCGTCTATATTTACATCCTTAGTTAATTGTTAGCAACAATTTAACACATCCACTTGTTCTCAAATTATAAACCTAGTAGATCTTATATTATTAAAATTGAGATTTTGACATGCTAAGGCCAATTCTCTAAGCCGAGAGCCACCAAGAAGTCATTTATTTTACCATTAATTAAATTTTTAAAAGCAAAATAGCCTACTCTTGTTAATTGTGTCAATCCAATTAAATATATCGAAAAATAAGTGGTAAATCAACCCCAAGGCATAACGTTTTGATTTTGTCAAATGTTGGATGTCTTCATGACATAAGCCTCGACGACTTTTCATAATTAATCAATTTATTTTCCACATACTTTTTTTATTTTTGGTTTAATTTTTTAAGTTGTAAGAGTAGTTTATATTATGGAACCGTATTGTACGATCTACTGATAATTGAATAAGTTTTATGTGGACTTAATCCATCCTAAAATAATGGGTTAATATTATTTTATTTTTTCATTTTCTACATAATCACTTGATTATACTCTTCGTAGAAAAACGGTGCACAATATGTCTATGTAGACTTAGATAAAAAAAAAATTATAATTAATAATTATTTAGGTGGATACAGCCTATTACGAAAATATTAGATAAAACGTCTTTCATTACTTTTTTTTAATTTAATTTTTTTGACTCTCGATTTATAGATATTTTGTACCCAGAATTATCTTTTTATAGGGACATTTTATTGGCCACAACAACCTCTTTATCTTATTCGATAAGAATATGAACGTCATCTCCTTTTAACTCTTAACATGGTTATTATGAATGAGATATACCGTGTAATATATAATAATAAAAATCTAGCCCATACCCATTAATACAAGAAGAAAATTGCAAGTTTTAATACAACAGCCATGGATGAATTAATTTACTTATAATAACAATAATATACATTAAAAATACTCCCTTAGTAGTATAAATAATATAGAAGTATAATTTAGCCTGTCATTATTCTTTCCGGTCGTATACATAATGGACAGCACGAATCTTGCGTTTTTTCTAATTTTTGTTAATCACAAATTTTAATGATGGTGTTACGGCGAGGTCATTTTAATTGGATTGACTCAATATATAATTATTTTTAAATTAATTTAATATTTTTTATAGTCTTAAAGTTATCATTTATAATCTTAAAGTGATCACTTATAATTTCAATGTAATCACTTAGAGAAATAGACTTACTTGTATGAACTCGTCTCGTGGTAATATGATCTCATATAAGACGGGTTATTTATTAATCTATCTGTAAACTAATTTTGTTGATGAATTAGACAAATAATGAAGGTTAAGTTTGACTTTGGGAATTTTATAATATATAATAATATGAGTAGATATATATACTATATAATCATAAGCATTTTGACTCTGTCTAATAGATTTTTCTTTAGCTATGTATAGATATATGTATTAAACAGTTTAGTTTATAGAATTGATTTAATATAATATTATATTTTTCTAACTTAAATCAAAACTTTATACCATCCAATTTAAATCTTAAGTTAAATTAATCCCACAATCAATGTGAATTAAATATTATATTTATCTAAAATATACTAGTTGACCTGATTCGGCCACAATTAGATTAGATTTGAATTGACCAAAATTAAATTCAATTTAAAGTGACCTTAAGGCTTCAACATGAAGTTACTCCTTAAAATTGACCAAGTAACCAAATTACCCAAAAACCTATTTAACCCAAAACTAACCCAACAATTTTTCAAAATTGACCTATAGATTCGGCCTTGATCTCGACGTATGAACACAAAATTTTAACTTTGAATTTGACTAGCACCCAAGATTAATGTGAACCAAACATGACCTTAATCATGCAAATATTAGAAATCAAATTTCAATTGAAAATCGATCTATTAACAAAAATCAAATCTGAACAAGTCAAAAATACAAAACTAAAAAAAAAGATATTACATTCCCTCTTGTACGCTGTTACTGTTTGCAAACAAGGTATAAAAAATCTTTTAAATTAGAAAAAAAAATAGTTATAAGGATTACTTGTTCGCAATAGATGCTTGATTCCAGGTTTGGACAAAAAACATTTATTTTAAAGTTCAAATTTTTTTCAAATTAATTTGAGTTTTTTTTTTAAAAAAAACCCTTTTTATTTCAAATTTCAGTTGGTCTTGGACGAGACAACCTCATAAATCATAATGCAACCTTCAATTTGGCTCGGCCCAATTCGCATGTATAACAACCTAGGCATTTTTTTTCATTTTCTGGGCATATTTCAATTTGGATCTTAAAGGTATCAATTTTGAAAATTGATAACTTTAAAGTCAAAATTGATAAATATTCAGAAAATTAAAATGTTGTTACACGTGCGAATTGGGCTGACCCAAAATTAACGGTCTCGAGGCCGTCTCGTCCAAGTTTTTGTACCCTACCTAGAAGGCCCATGATACATTATAAGCCCAACACCTATCACATAGTAGAAGAAGTATGTTGTAACCCAAAACCTAATATCCAACCGACCAACCCATAAAATATTATCATCCCATTTCACAATCCCCACATCCGTGTTTCAGCCCACAATTGATCATCATCCTTCCATAATCATTCCTTCCTTCCTTTCTCTCTCTTACTGCTTCGAGAAGCGGCAACAATCTATCCTTCACTTCGACATACACTAACAACAAGTAGCACAACAATAACATCAAATCCAAACAAATTTCGATGATTTCTTTAATGCGTAATTAACCCACTAAAACTAAAAAGATCCAATCTTTAAGCTTTTTCAATGGCTGCTACAACTTCTAATACATCTTCAACCCTCTCTCTTTCTTCTACCAAGTTCCCTTTTTTAATCCAAAAGCATAACCCTTTCCGTCAGAACTTTCTATTTCCAGCGACTTTTGATGGAAGACGACGATCTTTGAAGTTAAAATTTTCTGTAAAAGCCGCTAATGGTTCTACCGGTTCTTCTCGTAGTCGTAGGAAAGTTTATAAAGAGTCTCAAGAACAAAATCAATTACCCATTGGACAATTTAAGGAGATTGCTTCCGCTGTTGTTCCTCCTGCCCTTTTTATTGCTGTTTCTTTCGGTAATTTTATGTTCTTTTTTCTGGGTTATTGTTTTGTGATTGGTTTTTTAAGTTTTGGGTTATTAAGGGTTATTCCGAAACAGTCTTTGTTGCCAACACTTTGTACCTTGCTATGCCGGCATTGGAGCAATATAATTTTTGGTTCGTATGTGTATGGTTGAACAATATGAATTGAACTTGATGGGTAAATATTAATTGGTTTTTGAGTTTTTGTTTAGTAAATGGTTTTTTGGGTTTTGGGTGGGTAAGGGTTAATGGGAAACAGCCTCTTTGTTGTTATAAGGGTAAGTGTTAAGACTATGTACTTTCAACCAGACTTTATTGGCATTGGACTGTTAGAGCATTATAGTTTTTTTTATGTATGGTTGAACAAAATGAATTGAACTTGATTGTTAAATGCAATGGGAGTAGTAACTGATAAGGAGTTGATAATTACGTTGGGTTAATCAAGGAAAAATGATATTTATGCTTCATGTAAGTTGAAAAGTTATGGATATTTTGTTGGTGTTAATCTTGATTGATGATTGGCAAGTAAACATAGTGTATTACTGCATGGTTTTTTGAGTTTTGGGTACTCAAGGGTCAATTGAAACAACTTCTTTGTTGTTATAGGGGTAAGAGTTAAGATCTTGTACCTTCCACTTGGCTTTGGCTCACCTAAATTCTAATCATGAGCCACCTTATTGGCATTGGACTATTACAGCAATATAGTGTTTGGTTTGTTCTTGTATGGTTGGAACTTGAAACAAGATGAAATGAATATGATGGTTTGTAAATGCTAATAGTAAGTTGATTAAGAGAAATCATGTTAAATTGGATATGCTATTTATGTTTCTGTTGATTGATGATTGGCAATTAAACATAGTGTATTATGTATACGTTTGAGGTGGTAAAGTTTTCTTCTTGAAACTTGGAGAACCTGAGTTTTGTTGCGTTCCTTAAATACATGAATGTGGGTTTTAGTATATAATTGTGGATCATAGGATTTGGGTTCTTTAAGGGCTGTTTTGAGGTACATATACTGAACATAATGCTTAGAACTTATTAAGGTGTGAAAAATTTAAGAGTGAAACTAATGCACAATCCTAAACGGAACTACACCGAGTTAGACTCGGGATGAGCTAGGGTGAACATGCCTTAAGCTACATTTTATCTATTTAACTACACTTAAGGAATGCAAAGATAGTGATTAACTAAGGGGTCAGAGAAGTGCATTGCTATTTTTAGGAGTTTTTTTGATTAGCTTGATGAAAACGAAATGTTCTTAAGGATGAGACTTTGTATCATGTTTGGTTGTGATCCATCACTCGCATTTTTAAATGAGCAGGAGAATGTGATACAAAGGGTGTCTTATATTTTGTTTGTCAACTTTTACAAAGTTTAGACGAGTAATGCTCTAAGTTGTCGAAGGTGAATGCTAGGGGTCACTTGTGCAAGATGGACGTAGGGTTCAATGATAGGCTGGACTAAAAATCTTTTGGAAAGAAGCAGTTATAGAGATGGATTGGATAATATGCAATCTCATAAATTTTGTTACTTGTTTTTATGTTGGTAACTTGATATTGTAATTCTTTTTCAAGCTCTTATGTAGGACTATACTTATGAGTTATGAGTTATGACATTGTATTTTATTAGAAGTATGCATATCAGCATGTAATGTTTTTTGGGTACTTTCAAGTTCCAATGTACAGAAAACATAAAGGGAAAATCTTAATTAGTATAACAGCAATAGGAGGGGAGTGGGGTTACTCTTTACTGCATTATTTTATGAAATTCTTGAAAGTTTCCTATTCTTGACTTATGTCTCAAGTGATGACCTTGTTGTGATTTTAAGTGTTACCAGAAAATGTACAATTATGTTGTCAAGCAAGACTAAAGAAACTTGTTGCCTCCATCCATCCTTTATAACTTCTCCTCCCTCGAGTTTTTACCCTCATGAGAATAAGTTACCTTTTTGTAATATGTATGTATCTAGGTGTTGATAAAATCACAGAACATGCTATACAATTGTTACCTGGATGCCGATAGATAGAGGAACATTTTTCCTTATGAACCACTATTATTTTATAATTGCGGGGTATCCTTTTTGTATTAATGTGGGTTTTCCAAAAGGGTTCTCTAATTTATTCTTTCAGCTCACAGTTTTGTGGAAGGTGGTTGGTAAAATTCTTTCGCCAAAGCCCAAAAAGGCTGCAACAGAAGAAAATAAACCTGTTTCATCAGAATTGAAGTGGTCATTTGCTGCTGGGACAAACTTGTTAAAGAATATGAGTCAAAAGATTGAGAGAGATTCAAAGTTGAGGCTCAATGACTTTGCCAAAGAACTTAGGACTTTCAGAGAAGTTGACATGACAGGTACGTTCCGTAATGATATATTCCTTGGTTTTCTTTGTGATTCCTCTTTCATATTCAAATTTCAAGATTGGTTTTCAGTGTCATTTATTTGGTTCATTATCGTCTTTATGTTTTTATAGCTGTGGTCAATAATACTGTTTTTTGCTTGCCTATTAGGGTGATTACTTTTTGTGATTTGTTACCGGAGAACACTTCATTAAATTGAATAATATATTTTATGTTCAAATTTTTGTAGGTCGTAACTTTGGTGACGAAGGTCTATTTTTTCTTGCTGAGAGCTTGGCATACAATCAGGTTACACTTTTATTAAAAATCTATCTTTAATCTATGTTGGACTTCAATATCAATGAAGATGAAAGAAGTTATTGCTTTCCGATTGTTGTATTACCTCGGATTTTTTTGTGTCTCACCATTTATTACATTTATCAATCCTTCTATTGTGTCCACTTTCTAACTGTGTTCATAAGTGTGTTGCTAACTTACGTATGTGTTTATTTTTGGTTTAAAGTTTAGAAATCCGCTTTGCCACCACATGTGCAATGCTGATGGCGTGGATATTGTTTTGTTTTAGGTTGCAGAAGAAGTAAATTTTTCTACTACTGGAATCACAGCTGCTGGAATGAAGGCTTTTGATGGCATTCTTCAGTCAAATGTCTACTTGAAAACATTAAATCTTTCAGGAAATTCAATTGGAGATGAAGGAGTAAAGGTTAGCCTTTCAAAATCGTAGCTTTTACCGTTTAATTAGGCATATTTATAAAGCTTAAACATGTATTCTTTTATGCAGATGCCATAAGATTAAAGATCAATGTCTAGAAGTTGCAGTTATTTTTTTGTCGTCTTTCCATAACAGGGGTACCCATAAATTGGCCGTATTGTGAAGTTTTTCCAATTTACCGAACCGGTATCACCCGCATCACAAAGGTGTAAAAAAAACCGCTTTTTAGGCCGTTCTAAGAGATATTTCATGCTTTAGGCCGATATTTACCGGTACGACAACCGCATCATCCCCGTTATTGCATCACTGTGTCCGTTACCGCAACCATGACCATTACCACATTTTTGCACTATGGGGTACCCCTTTAAAATTCATTTTGTAAACTAAAAATCTCTTCAAGGTTTCAACGTAGATGAACCAAGGCTTAGCTATGCTTAAATTTTAGGCATATATTTACCCTCCATACCCAATATCAACTTTCATTCTCAGCTTTTTCAGGTCATATACAGGATTTTGGGTGGATAGTTTTGTGAGTTTTTGACCCGTAAGTAAGCCAGAAATGGAATTCATCAGCATAGACATCAGTAGCAGAACAATCACTACTAAAGAATAAGGATCAGTTATGTATAGCTACCTTCTTGGTAGAGTGCTTCCATTTAAAATAGTTTACAAAATTTAGACCTCTTTTGTTTGGAACAGATTTAAGCATTTTTAAATAAGAACACATATTAACTACAGGTTTATGGCATGTCTAACTACAACATCAGGATGAATTAGCCTCATCTCTTTTTTCCTACTTACTAAATAGAAATTGAAGTATATATGAGAAGGTCAAAAGGCCTTGTCTTGCAGTTTCTATGGAGACTTCATTGACGTCTTCTTTGAATGATTTGCCCCTTGTATTTTTTCTGTTATGTCTATGCCTATAGAAAATATGATAGGTTAGTGTGTCTATCCTGAACCTGCAATACGTGAATAATTATTCAATGCCCGGGGCATATCCTTTTTTTACCCCTATTTTAAAAAGACATCCAGCCATTATTGACCAGTTGATGTGGTAAAACACTTTGTAGGATGCACAAACTAGCTTTAGAAAAATGATTTTGATACAAATGATGTCCTTCAGAATTAGTTGGGCTTGAATTGCTGGGTTATCTCATAATTTCTCCGGGTTTTAAAAGTGTGGCCTATACTTTCGACTTTTGAGCCACGAAACTCTTAACTGAGCATTTTAAGCTTTGTCTTCTTCTTCAATAAACTAATTGGTAGGTTCAAGCAATCAATATAGCTGAGTAGGAACTGGGCACTGGGAACTTACCTCCGATTTCTTGGAATGTATTTCCTTTCAAGAAGCAATGCACAATCTGTCTTTTTCTTTCTTTTTTATGGATATCTTATAAGATATAGTACTTACATAGGAAAAAATTGCAAATGACAGAATAGGATCTTTACGATTCTGTATTATGAGGATATTGTGAAGATCCTTTGTTTGGATTCTGCTGCCGTTTAACTAAAAGTTTTAGTTTTATTGTGCATCTCTGATTGTATTTGTCTTTCAACTCTATAACCTCTGCCTCCAACCTTCCCACCACACAACAATTCTAGATATGTGTAAAGCAATTCAGAGACTTTATCTTGTTGTTAACTCCAATATTGTTGCTATTTATTTGTTTATTGCAGTGCTTATGTGAGATATTGGTGAATAATAATGGTCTTGAGAAGCTGCAACTAAACAGTATTGACTTAGGAGATGAGGTCAGTTTACATTTCAACTTATAATTTGGCTCTTTGTGAATGAATTTTCCTGCCATATTTAATTGAGCTCTATTTTAGTCTAGCAAATCTTAGAGCTAAATTTCTTCGCTTAGGCAACATAGTTGGAAAGCCAGAGGCTCTAGAGTATTTACATCTCTGCACTTAGGTCAATCACTAACGCCTATGTTTTGGGGTGTGTTTTTTGGGTTTTTTTTTTTTTTTTTGGGGGGGGGGGGGGGAGGGGGGTGGGGTGGGGGGGAAGTGGAGATGACCTAGGAGTTTTATCCTTTTACTTCCTTTATTTTAGTGGCTACTGAGAAGAATTGTTCCCTTGCAGGGTGCCAAAGCAATCGCAGAAATGTTGAAGAAAAATACACATTTGCGTACTATTGAGCTTAATAACAATATGATCGACTACTCTGTATGCTACTGAAATTAGTCTTCTACATCTAATGTATCTATATCAGACATAAGCTTGAGAATTGTCTCTATTTATGTTTTGTGTTCCAAAAATGGAGGTAGGGTTTTGCAAGCATTGCTGGTGCGCTATTTGAGAACAACACCATACAAAGTTTACATCTCAAGTGAGTTTCAAACTATTTTAGATCTCGTTTTGGCTTCTGTAAGCTCTTCTTCCATTCATCATCCATGACACAGCTATACTTCTTTTGACATTGACTGCACTTTTATACTGGTATAGTGGCAACTACGGTGGTGCGTTGGGAGTTGCTGCTCTAGCTAAAGGTATAGAGGGGAACAAGTCCGTGCGGGTATGTATTATAATTTAAGTTATTGCTTCTATGTACATAATTATTCTTATGAATTGTGAAGATGCCCAGTTATTGAAACCTTATCCAAAAATTAACTAAATGCTTGTATGTGATTTTGGCATTCACAAGTTCATCTAAAATCTAAGAAATTAAAAATCTCAGGACCTTCACTTGCATGGGAATTCTATGGGCAATGAAGGAGTCCGGGCTTTAATGAAAGGCTTGTTAGCACGTAAAGGTTATTTTTTTCTTACTTTAATGTTTGGGCGCCTTTAGTTCTAAAATTCACTCCATTTGCACTAGCCGTTTTCTGATATATTTCTATTGGTTTCATTTTCATGAAGGAGACATGTCCATGGTTGTCTCTTCCCATAATATTATTTGTAGCATTTTGGGTTTGAGTCCATGTTTCTATATGCACTTGTGCATAAGGGGAAATTGCAAGTACACACTCTCAATATTTTGTTTTCTTGAAAAAGTCAACTGAAAAAGGTGGAGTTTCCTTGCGAGTGAATGCGCTGAATACTGAATTTGACTAACTGACAGGAAAATTGGTACAGCTGGATATAAGCAACAATGAAATTGGCTCTAAAGGTGCCTTTCACATAGCAGAATATATAAAGAGCACCAAGAGCTTGCTATGGTTGAATATATACATGAACGACATTGGGGATGAGGTATAGTGTTTTTTCCCTTACTTTTCCTCAAGCACTAGCCTCTGGTATGTTCATTGGGCATTGGACTGATGTAAATATATGTAAATAATCAAATAGCGGTTTAGCAAGCAGATTGATTCCAAAATAAATTCTCTGTTTCTTCCACGCCTGTCCTTGAGATACTTTGTCTTCCTCAAAAGAGTGTAAACAATAAAAACAAATAAATAAAAAAGCTAGTAAAAGGACTAAGTTTTAATGCATTCTTTTATTTCTATGTGATATGATTATAAGTTCTTAATCAGGCACAAGGGGACCAAGTATTACCCGTTAACTCAATAAAGTACTTTCAGAGGATATAAAGATGTAACTTTTTGTTTTTTTTAGATTTATTTTGTAGTTATTAATTTATCCCAACTTGTGTTTATGAGTTTTGTAACTGACGTAACTCTATCATGTTTAAATGTATTGAAGGTGTATATTTTTACCAAAATGGATGACTTAGAATTCATTTCTTTCTGGGAAAACCCCATTGTATAATGTTCTTACTTAGATAGATTCTTGTTGAATTATTTTAACAGGAGTGTGTTTTCTGGTGGTTTATTGTACTTATCAGTTTCCATTTCTTAAGTTTGTTGATTGTTTGCATAATCGCAGCCACATGGTGATACTGATAGCTATATCATGAAACATTTATGTTTCATAAGAATATAGCTGGCCTTGCTTTAAGGCTTGTTCCCCTTTTCGATTAATGTCTTTCGATAAGTTTCTTCTTTGGAATGATGATTGTTTCCTTTTCCGATTAATGTCTTTCGTAATATTCTTCTTTGGAATGATGAATTGTTGCCTTCTTCCTGATTATCTTGAATGTTTGCTGTTAACTAGGGGGCTGAAAAAATTGCGGATGCCCTTAAGCAAAACCGATCAATTACTTCCATAGACTTGGTGAGAACAATCACACTTGGTATATCTGGTGTTTAAGAATTTGCTTTTAGTCGTCTATAAGTTATTAATTTATATAGTTCCGAAATCTTTAGGGTGGAAATAACATTCATGCTAAAGGGATCACTTGTATTGCTGAGGTTTTGAAAGATAATGATGTCATTACTACAGTAAGACCCATCACATTCTCTTTAGCGAATCCATTTACTTTTTCTTTCCCTAGTCTCAATTTATTTCTCTCTCAGTTGGAACTTGGCTATAATCCAATTGGACCTGATGGGGCAAAAGCTTTAGCTGAAGTTCTCAAATTTCACGGGAATGTTAAAACTCTTAAACTCGGCTGGTGTCAGGTAAATCTGAATGATCTTCTAATGTCTGCATACATGCACCTTGAAATATTCACTAATAGATTTCTTGGTTGTATTCCTTAGATCGGACGAAAAGGTGCAGAATACATGGGTGATATGATAAAGTACAATACCACCATTTCAACTCTTGACTTGCGAGCAAACGGATTAATGGATGAAGTATATTCCTTGATTACTATGTTTTCTTAATTTCTTGGATATCTATTTTGTTTTTCACCTTATATTACTAACAAGAAACCAACTCGACCAAAAGTTAAAATAATTTAAGTAAGTGTTATTAAATTTGAATGGAGGGCTACACATGACAGTGACCTAAGACTGAAGTAAACTGTTATGAAGGATAAAAACATTTCAGCTTAGCCAAGGCCAATTGACAAAATAAGTCATATTTTGTTTGATTAGGAGTTAGCATCATGTTCACACCTATTAAGAGTTATTTGTGTGCGACCATTTGGATGTCTATTGTGAAGAAAATGTTAATGCGGAATTTGGTTGGGGTTTATTCTGGCGAATACTGGGTTTGTATTAAATTATCAATGAGAGAATACCTCTATCTATACATGAGATAGGACTAAAATAAGGAAACAAAATATTACGGAATATTAAACTCAAGGAAACTAAATCACAATAATAAAATATAAAATATAATACTCTACTTCCCTACATAATGCTTTCCATTTCAGTCCGTTCAATTACCCCAATGCCATTAAATGGCTCCAAACTTGACGGGATTTTTGGGTCATATACTTGGATGTATCCAATCTCACCCTTGTTATTGATAATAAAGACGTTTCCAATCACATCATCTGCAACTTCTCATAAATAAGACTAATGTTTCTATATAGTAATCGTCTTACCAATACTTCTCATCGCAGGGTGCAACTTGTCTGGCAAAGAGCTTGAAAGTGGTGAACGAGGCCTTGACTTCCCTGGATCTCGGATTTAATGAAATAAGAGTACACACTTCAACTCTGGTTGTTCTAATAAGAAATGCGAAAAACTATATTTCCGTCTTTAATCCGGAACCTCTTTGCAGGATCCTGGAGCATATGCAATAGCGCAAGCACTGAAGTCCAACGAAGATGTTGCCTTGACATCTATAAATCTGGCCAGCAATTTTATTACGAAACTTGGACAGGTAATTTCTCTTATAAGCAACTTTTTCTGCCTGCAAATCTCATACCTTACAATCGTTCTGTTAACCTGCAGAGTGCTCTTACTGATGCAAGTGATCACGTATTAGAAATGAACGGAAAAGAAGTCGGGGTGTTCTTCTAGAAGATTTGCTGTATAAGGATAAATTTTTTGCTTCTTGACCAGGTTTTACTCGTCAGTACATACCTCTATTTAGTGATTTTACTCTTGCTCATATTTTTAGATTCTTTTGCATTTGGATTTATCCCTGTTTATCGAGTGGGGATGTAAATTTTGATTTTGAGGAATTGTAAACTTTGATAGATATTGTAGTTAACATAATTCATCAATGGCAGTCAGTTAGAGTTTTCCGAATCATCCAAAAATGAAAGATGCAAATGGTTAATTACTATTCGGAGTTTAGTTCATTTGGTGCAGATTAGCTACCACTTAACATTTGACTTCATACCATATAAATCGTCAAAATTTTCTTGCCCTCCATTTTGCGGAAAAAACATTTGTAGCAAACTTCATGAGACAGAAGTTTTGTAGCCTAAACCAAATTTGGTAAAAGTACTTCAGAGCTTAGAATTAAGTATATCTTTTTCTTTCTTTCTATATTATAACATTTACTTCAAAAAGACGGAAAGTATTATTAATACTATTATAATTGTTATAGTTGTGGTTGTATAAACAAGAATTGGTGGAGTTACTATTATTGAATATGATGGAAACAGATGGAATAACATTACGTTATTTTACTGTCATCTTTTTCTTTGTTTTGATTATCATCAAAACTATGAAATTAGGTTGGTGGAAATTGGAATAATGGTATCATATAAATAGGCTCTCTTGGAAACAGAATTCATTCCTCACCAACACTTAGAAATAATGACATTTGTATCGTAGTTGACATTATTTTACGAATCATGAACCAAAATAAATAGGCGCGCAGAGCTCAGAATAGGCTCTCTTGACCCGGCTGGTTAGAGATTTGATCTATGAGGTGAGCGATTGTGGTGTTTGTACATTTTGTACCATGGGGGTTTATATAGGATTTGTAACTCGGCTGGTACCAAATTCCGTCTGTCAGGTGAGTGTTAGTGGCGTGTATAAGATCTGTACCTGTGTGTTCGTATTATGCAGTGTCACATGATTCACTAATCTCCTCGCTAATCACGAATCAAAAAAAGCGAATTATGGTCGGTTTTGGACTGTTTTTGGACAAATTTGAGCGAATCGCGAATTCAAATACCAAATTAGTTAGCAAATCATGTTATACTGGTATTGTGACCTTGGTGGTAAGAGATTCAATTTGTTAGATAAGTGATAGTGGTGTGTCTTACGATTTGTACGATGTGGGTTTGTGTCTAGATTTGTTTCATGCACGTTCGTGCTGGCGCGTAAATATTGGCTACTAATAAGATTTTGTAACCCATTTCTCAACGTTTTCTGTTTTGCAAGTGCAAAATGACTGAAATATTAGGTTCTGTGACTGGATTTTACTATTGATGTAGCTACCAAGCTAGATACACCAAAAGATAAGCAACCTGTTAATGCCCTTTTCTTTGAGGATAGTGTATATCTCTTGATTTCATTTGATGTATACAATTTGTGTCTTTACTCTGAGTTGGCAGTAGTAGTTTTCAAGTTGGCCATTTGCCAAAATGTTCCTATTGATCGTAGGAATCCTTATCAGTTTGGGTCTAGTTTGTCTCCAATTCATGATTTAAAGGTTGAGTTTAAATTTTGGGAAGTGGTTGTTAGTTGTTAGTTGTGGGCTAGTTTAGTTGATTGTTTGACCAATTAATAATATTGACTTTTTTCTGCATTTGTATTATTGATTGTTTATTAAGAAAAAATTGACTGAACAACTAAAAATCAATAGAAAAAGTTGGTGTAATTTTGATATTGGCTTAAAAAATTGGCTTTCTAGCGAATTTTATGGTAGTTGCCAGACAAATTAGCTTTTTTAAAGTCAACCTAGACAAAAAGTTATTTTACAAGGTTTTAGTGATTTGACTATTTGACATATCAACTTTGCAATTGTACCAAAAGTTTGAATAACTTTGTAAAGATGATTGCGATTAGTGGTGACTGGTGACATAAAAGAGTTTGAATCAAAAAAGTGTCGACTTGATTGTAAAAGAAATAATGTTAAATTTGTTGGCTTTATGTATTTGTCATTAGGCTTTTCCAAATAATTTAGTTCAAAGATTACATCGTCATAATTTGACAATTAACCCTTATTTTGTCTCCTCATCTCGTTCACCAATTTATATTCCTTTTTATATTTTCTATATATTCCTTTCACCTATTATTTTTACATATCTTTTTATGTACTTTTAAAAATGATAAATATAGCAAATCTTGAAAAATTAAGTGTAATTTTTTGGAAGTATTTAAAGGGTCTTGTGATCAAAAGTAGTGGGCTAATACTGTTTTGATGAGGTGTCTAGCAAGTGATGAATAAAGTTTGGAAATTGTGACCTACTCCCCTCTTTCACTCAATTTGCATCATTTGTTATTTTGGAATGTCTTATTTAATTTGCATTATTTCTATTTTTATACAATGATCCATACTTCCTTTTAATTTCATCATTTATTTAATTCTTTTTTTAATTTTATTCACACAATTTATTATTTCTTTTCATTTATTACTATAATCTACCTTTTTTAAAAAAAAAATCTCATTTTCTCTTTACTTCAATCCTAACAAGTTATAAAAAATATAAATTTCTTTTATATTATGATTTAAATCATGTTATAATAATTTATAGTGCTGAATATGTCATGCAAAAGTATTTGTAGGGAGTATATTTTTATTTTATCTGTTTAAACAAAATGATTTACTTTTATAGATGCTACCTTTGTAGGAATCTAATTCAAACATGTTCTTTTGTTGGCCTTACTTGCCATTTGGATACCCAAAGAATTCCTCACTTTCCTAGGAATATAAAGTAAATTCATTTCAATTAGGTTTTCGCTTTATTAAATAATTTTTGATGGGAATAAAAATTGAGTGTTTTAGTTGAAGCACTTATTATTTTTCATATAAGATTTTTGATTTGATTTTCGTTGTTTCCTTTTCCACGATTTCTTTCTTTCAACCTACATACTAAAGAAAAAATTTAGCTTATTCTTAATTTTAGATTTAGATTTTGACTTTTAGAACATTATGAATCCAAATTAAATGTGTCTTATTGAAAAGTTGAGTTTAAATCTAAGTCTGATATTTATAAATTTATATTCCCATCATTCAACTCGTAAAGACATTTTATTTAAAATAATTACTTATTGAGTGGACTAATAGTAGGATTAATATTCAATATGATCAAACGCATTATACATGTTTAAAATCTTACCTGAAATATGGTAACATGGTGTAGTACAGGCTTCTCATGTACTGTACTGATCTGCATTATCGCATGAATCATGCACCAAAATAAGTAGGTAAAGTTTAGACGCATTAATTCAGGTTGGTCTGTATTTGCCCTCGTTAATAAAAATGTGCAGTTTGTGTTTTTGCTTAAGTGGGTAGTAGTGATCAGCTCAGTACAGTGCAATGCAAAAACCTTCAAATTAGGCATATGCCAAAATGTTCCATTAGATTGGAGATAATACTTGCCTTATATATGACATACTAGTTGGATGTGAAAGAAATTTGATAACTCGAATGTCCACCTCTATATATAACATACTCACCTCTGTATATCACATACTCATATAAAGGCCTTCAGATAAAAAATAAAAAATAAAAAAAAATAAAAAAAAAAAGTTCTTATTGTTAGGTTTAAGCATTGTTTCATGTCTAGTTCATTGACAAATAGATATTTTTCTTAATTAAAAAGAACACAATTAATTCTACAAGACCACAATAAAGTTCATTTCCTTGCATCTAGTGGAACAAAATTAATTGGTGAGACCATTTCTATTAAGCTGGCTTAATATACATTCATTATCTTAAATATGATCGATTACGAATTTTCAGGTGATCACTTTTTATAGTTTTAAAGTAATAACTAATAATTTTAAGTAATTACTTATAATCTTAAGGTAATCTAATAGAGAAATAAACTAACTATATAGGTTGGTTTCATGGTGAGAAGGTCCCATATAAGAGTGACGATACAATTAAAGAGTAACGGTACAATTAAAGAATAACTTAACGAAAACCATTTGATTTTGTTTTAGCAAAACAATTACACCTCAAATGTTGAACAAAATCTTCAATATGTTTATCAGAACTCCCATCATTATCAACAGCTTTCTTAGACAATTCCCTCCATTTAATTGCATTTTCTCTTATCTTTTTACCCTTTTCCCCTTCCATTACTTCCTTTAAGCATTCTCCAAGAATTTCCTTCCTTACAACTCCCTTATCATCTTCCTTTGCCCAAACTCCCACCCCCCAAACCTCCTCAATAAACTTCGCATCGGGCAATTGATCACTCCATTGCGGAACCCCAACCATTGGGATTCCGAGGCTCAGCCCTTCTAAAGTCGAGTTCCATCCACAATGAGTCACAAAGCAAGCAATTGCTTCGTGACCTAAAATCTCAAGTTGATTACACCATGTAACTATTATTCCTTTTTTAGTCATACACAATTCTTGTTGAAATCCTTTGGGAAGTTTATTCACTTGCGTTTCCCTAACCACCCAAAGGAAATTGTAATTGCTTTGTTTTAGAGCTAATGCAATTTCCTCTGTTTGTTGTTGTGTTAGTGAAACCATACTACCAAAAGATACATATATTACTGAATTTTTTGGCTTTGTTTTTAGCCATTCCTTGCACTTTTCACTTGATGGTTTCCATAGACTTGATCCATAGCCAATGTCCCCCTCAATTCTTCCATCCAAGTAGGACGATGGCACCATTGGTCCGATCATTTTAGCTGCCCATTTGTCTTGTACACCTTCAATAACCTATAATCACAACCATTAGAATTACACCATTTCAATACCATAATTTCATGAAATTAGTTACCTTCGAATGATCATTATAACAGCAAACCTAATCTACATCTCACACGATTAAAAGCGTATACAATTTAACAAGCAATTATATGTAATTATAATATAGAATGAAGAGTTCTAAACTTGACTTTCATTCAAAATAGACCCAAATGTAAAAACAAAATAAGTTATTTTTATTTTTCTAAGTAGTGTTTGATTATTATAAACCTTAACTTGCGGCTGGTACTATTATTAAACTCTTTATTCAGACAATTTCTGTCATAATTGTACAATTCAATAACAAGAGAACAAATAATAATAGACAACACTCCAATTAAAATGAGGAGTCAAGATACTTCCTCTTTCAGTCACATTGAAAGTTGTTAACATTTTTTATTTAATAATACAACTTCAATGGGAGAAAGTAATAAAGAATTATGCCTTAAGCCTTATGCTCGTGTCTAAGAGGAAAGTTTGATCGTACAAAAGTCTAACTTCAATTTAAATTTATAAAATGAATAAAAAAATTTTTTAAGACGGTGATAACTAATAAAAAATAATTAGTTGGTATCGACTTTAGTAGTTTTTTTTTAACTTACACTTAAGGACAATTTGACACTATTTATTATTGTTCCTTAATTTTCATATTGTCATTTATCTATAAGTTAAAATATAGGCATGTGAGATTTTGTTAGAATCGTCTCAATGTGAATTTTATTGATTTTTAGTTTCTATAATATTTCGATGTGTATAATTAGAGATATTAACGATCAAATTAGTGCATTGGAGCGTGTGAAAGTGTCTTTGGGTGCAAGTAAAAGTAAAACAGAGGAAGTAGTTTTTATGTTAGTACAAGTCTATAATTTAAAATTTCTCTTATATATGAAAAGCAAAACAAATTGGAGAATAGTCGATTTTAGTAAAGTGTTAAAATTTAATAATTAGGTCCGCTCGATGAATTTTCAAAATATTTCTTTTCTTGCAAAGGATGTTGAAAGAAATAAAATACAAACCTTTAATTCTAAATCATCAAAGGAGTTGCAAAACATCCAATCAGCCAAATGCAAATTAGAGAATTGACTCAGCTTCATGGTCAAATAAGCAGGATAAGTTTCAGGTTTTCTAAGAAAAGTTGGGAAATCATTACCCTTAAATAAGGGCATTTTAGGCAACACAGTCCTAACTTGATCTGGGTTAAGAGGCAACTCAATTAAGCCATGGCTCACACAACAAAAAATAGAGCAAACTGCAGCTGAGTTAGTAAAAAAAGCTGCTCCAAGTAAGCCATACGCTTTAGCCACATCTAAAGCCCATGGCAAAAACGCATCGTACACTACACAAGTGACAGGAAACGCAGAGTTTTGATGAGTTTCAATAAGTCGAGATAGTGAAATAGACCCATTTGACTTGAATGCACTAAGAAAGAGGTCCTCTGAGCCAACTTCAGGGGAACCTCGATTTTCGAACCCATCAGAAATTGGCTCGAAAACGACGTTTTCGAGGGAGGAGAAAGAGGAGAGAGTATGTTTTGGTGTGACTAATGTAGCTTTGATGCCTTTTGAAGCTAAACGTTTAGCAAATTGAAGAAGTGGATTGATATGGCCTTGACTTGGGTATGGTATTACCACAACATGTGGGTTTGCAACATTTTGATTATGGACTCCATTGATAGTTTTCTCAATCATTTTTGAGAACAACCTAAATTTGTGTTTAATTTGCTTGAGTAGATTGTGATAACTGATAAGTAACTGATTTGTATAAATGATGAAAGATTGTCACATTATTTATAAGGGAAATGAAGGTGACGATGTGTTGATATAAGATGCTTACGTGATTGCTTGCATATATATATATACTAATATACATATATATAAAGGAAAAGTTCAAGTGAAAATCATCCTTATATGAGAACTGTGAGAATCATAAAAAGGTGTTATTTTTTATATAAAAAGGTGTTACTTTTCCAGAAAAACGTATTATTTTGCATTTATATTTTTTTTTGAAAGTTACATTTTTTTGGTAAAAAGTGCCAAATTTTTTTAAAAACAAAAGTAACACACTTTTTGTGTAAAAGTAACACCTTCTCTGTAAAAGAGTAACACATTTTTTGGTTCTCACGGTTCTCATATAAGCTTTTATATAGGAGTATATAATAAGAGATGATGGTGCATGCTTACCTTTAAATTTAGCAAATATTTCTCCTTTTTGTTTAGTTTGTTGGTGTTTTTGGAGTTCAGTTTTTTTCTCTTGCTTCGTAGTGGACACACCGGACCGGACACTCAACACTTGGTAATTCATTCAGGCTATGTGCAGAGTGCAGTTTACTTTAATACTTATTTGGGTAAAAATTAAATCTTATCTCAATTAGATAGTAAATATTATTTTTCAGAAAAAGTCTTAATTCGATTTTCACATAATTTTTTTTTATGTCTACTTTGTAATTAATAAAAAACTTCTAAAGTTAAAATTTAGCTTCCTTTCAAAAAAAAATTAGCTAATCTAAAAGATAAGAGTATTAAATTTTTACTTCCTCCAATTCAAAGTTAATGTTTTATTTACTTTTTGGACATTATTCACATCTCACTCTAATTTGTATTTAATACTGAATCTATAAGTTTAAATATAGTCAAGTAAAATCTTATGTGATTCGTTTCAATGTAAAGGTTATTAATATCAATTTTTTATAAGTTCTTATTATACACAATTAGATTTATTATAGATTAAATTAATGCATTGATAAACGTGCAAAAAACAAATGGAACATTAACGCTGAATTGGAGAAAGTATATTTTTCTCTTTAGATTGTTCTAACAACTTTTGTATACTCCTATCTTTTAGTCCCATGGAGGATGGGCCCATCCATATGTTATGAGGAAAATTTGAACAAAATAAGTAAATTTGTATAAAAAATTAATAAATTAGGCATGGGAAAAACTTAATTTTCAAAATAAGCATGAAATTTTCCAAAGCTGTGGTTTAGGTCTGTTCGTTGTTAGTGACAGCGAACAAAGGTTTGACCTTGGGGGAAATGAATTAAAATGATTCTGGAACTATTTATAAAACACATCAGTTCACTGTTAATAACAGCGAACAGAATCAAACCACAGCTTTGGGAATTTCATGCTTATTTTGGAAAATAAGTTTCCCCCATGCCTAGTTTAAGATTTTTTTTATATAATTTTTCTTATTTAATTTAAATTTTCTGTTAAGACTAGATAAAATAATAGTGACTTGTGAGTTCTCAAATATAACTATCGGACCTTATCTGATCAAATTGAAACACAAAAATAGTACTTCCTCTGTTTTAAATTATTTGTAAAGTTTGACTTTTTATGTTTTGATTCTTAATATTTTTAATTATGCATAATAAAAAATATAAAAAGTGGATATTAATAATCCTTACATTGAGATGAATCTAACAAGATTCTACTTAACTACTCATATATTTTAACTTATAAATTAAAAATTAAATAAAAATTAAAAAGATACATGAATAGTGTAAAATCGCAGTGTTGAGTGTTGAGGAGTTAAGGTAATTTGGAACACAGGGAGTATTATAGTCCATATGCCAATATGACATTTGTTTTTATTGACATTATATTCATAATTGAAAAATCATGACACCCATGTCTTGTAAGATTATGTTCATGATTTGTTTCATTTAAGGTGATTTTGTTAGCCTACGTATTCCATTACGTGAGCCACTGGTGTCATGTATTTGGTCGTCATTTTGTATTGTCATATTTTATCACATTATTTTCATAGGGCCTAGTGGCCTACATTCAATTTAAATTAATAAGTAGGGTTGTGTAAAATTAGACCGGATTGACGGTCTAGACCTGAACCGATTGAACTCAGACCGGAACTGGCTCGGACCGAAAACATTCGGTCTGATCTCCAGTCCTTAAAATTCTCGAATTCGGGTTTCGGCCAAACCTGGATGAGACCGAAAGTTTTCTGGATTAGACTGGAATCGGACCGGGTGTAACAGGTCAAGTCTTCGGGTCTCAATTTTTTAAAATTTGGTCTTCCGGTCCGAGTTTGGACCGGTATTCACCCCTATTAATAAGTATACTAATAATAAGAATTTACCTTATTGTTTTGAAATATAGAGTCGGAGTTTGAATTAACATAATACTCTTTGTGTCTTTTAAAGTCGTTCTATTGGATTAAAAAAATCGTTATAATGGATAAAAACGATGTTAAATATCTTTTTCAGTCTACGTGTCGAAAAATAGGGGAATACGTACTTATTTCGACCGGATTTCCAAAAGATTTACCCCATAAGGGTACTATTGGTAATTAGGAAAGTCAAAGGTGATTAGGATGGTCAACAAAAGTCAAAGGTGATTAGCGATGGTCAACGATCATTTAGGTTGGTCATGTTGGAAATAATTCACATGTGAGACAAGATCCCATATCGATAAAATAGTGGGTTGTTGACTTGTATATATATTGCGTGAGCTAATCTTCCTACTACCATATGGTTTTGCGAATCAATGAACCTCACCTAATGTATGTGCAAGTCAACGCTCTTGACCCTTGAGTTTGTGGGCTCGAGCCCACGGGTGTCCCGTGTCCACATGAGTGGGCCACTGTGAGATTATGTGACGAATTGTCATGGCCTAATAGGTCAAAGGTCATTTGGGTTGGTCAACGGTCACTTGGCCTGAATGGTGTAGATTTTGATACTTTGGTGGCAGTAATTCGCAAAAAACAAACTTTGAAGTTGTAATTCACAAAAGCCCTAAACTTAAAGGTTGTTATTCGCAAATTTTATTAATTGAATAATTATCAATGATTTAATCAAAATTGATATTATAAAGAATTGATAGTACACGCACTTACATAATGCAATTCTGAACGTATACCAAGTTCACGTAGATCGTGTCTTGCCTTGATGTGATCCTTTGTTTTGTTTGGCACACACATCAATGTGTTGAATAAATTATCAAATACATTCTTCTCTATGTGCATAACGTCCAGATTATGTCGAATCATGTTAGTTTTCCAATAAATTATCAAATACATTCTTTCAGCCAACACAGTACTTACTAACTTCCTTATTATATTCTGGTGTGTCTTCTTCATTGACTCTCAAAAATCCAAACTAGTCTATTTCATTGAGCAATTCATGTCTTGTCTGAATAAGAGGTGGATTTTTTTTCTCAACAACACCAGACCTGAAACTTGTTATGATTTCCTTTAAGGGTGACTCTATCTAAAAATCTTCCTTGACAATCGAACCAACATGTCTTCTTCCTATGTATGAGGTAAAAAGCCTGTGAGTCGTCCATGCCGTAAGGGCAAGCATATCGCCCCGCTGTACTCCACCTAGACAACATCGAATAAGCAGAAAAGTCATTGATTGTTCACATTAAAGTTGCTCGCAGTTGGAAATTCTCCCTTCTTAAGACATCAAATGTATAACTCCCCTCTTCCCACAACATATTCAACTCTTGTATCAACGGTTGAAGATATAAGTCAGTGTTGTGTTTTGGATTTCTCGGCCCAAGGACAATCACCGTCAAGAACATATACGAGTTCTTCATGCACATCCATGGTGGAAGATTGTATGGGGTGACAATCACAGGCCATGAGGAATACTGTTGCCCCGAACTTCCAAAGGGGTTAAACCCATCAGTACACAGACCAAGTCACACGTTTCGAGTCTCCAATGCAAAGTCCGAATGTATGTCGTTGAAAGTCAACCACGCTTGAGCATCAAACGGATGAATCATCTCTCCATCTTCAGTGTGGTGCTCTACGTGCCACCTCATATGACTAGCAGTTGCCTCTAAAGCATACAATCTTTATAATCTGGGGCCAAGAGGAAAATAATGAAATTGTTTCCGCGAAACCTTATCACCATTATTGTT
The DNA here is from genome assembly GCF_026212465.1 of Amaranthus tricolor. NCBI lineage: Eukaryota > Viridiplantae > Streptophyta > Magnoliopsida > Caryophyllales > Amaranthaceae > Amaranthus > Amaranthus tricolor. Next base: position 36,778,228 of record NC_080049.1, on the reverse strand, counting down.
TCTTCTCCACCTAAAAGTTTCACAAATATGACAACAATTTGCATTCGCATTGTTCTCCTAATATATCATACATCCGTTAGGACAACAATTTATCTTCTCAACAGGTAATCCAAGGGCAGCTATTTATTTTTTGATTTCATAGAAGTTGTTTATCATCATATTCTCTTCTGGTAACACTTCATTCACAATAGCACAAATATCGTCGTAACACCTCTCAGTGAGGTGATGGTCTGTCTTCAAGTTTATAAGTCGACCTATAATAGACATCTTGGTGTATACTAGCAGCTACCGGTGGTTCATCATCTACCGGTACAACATCAGACTGTAGGGGAAGAAACTAATGATAAGTGTCTAGGAATATACTAGCAGTTGCATCATACACCATCTATGAGTAAGGATTGGATTGTTTGACAAGTGCTCTCCTACTACAGCTACAACATAAGAACTTGTTCCTACCTATGTGTTTTGATGATATTACCACTCATAGTAATTTTCAACAAAATCCATTCTCATTAGTTGTTCTCGTATTTCATTTGATTCCTTATAACAACAATTCCTACAGTTTTTACAAGGACATCAAATTTCAAAAGTCAAGCTATTTCTACGAGCAAAATCCAAAAACTCTTCTAACCCTCTCATAAATCTTAAACTAAACTTTTCATTTTTTCGTCTGTTGTACATCCAACTTCTTTCTTGACGAACATTCATTTTTAACACTTATATATGATAATAATATAATTATTCTAATAAGAATTATTAAAGCAAATTAATGACATTAAAAATATATAAAACAATTCATGTAAATGAAAAAACAAATAAATTATGTACTAAATTTTAAAAGAATGAAATCACTAACCTTTGTCAATACCACTTGAATTTCGTTTCCGAAATATAACAATGTAAATGAAAAAAACAATAAAGGATATGTCCCGACGACCACAAATCCATCGCCATTTTCAAATTTAAATTTCAAAAAAGTGTGAAAGAAAATGGCGACGAATTGGTTACGAACCAGTCCCGTTGCTAATATTATAAAAAGCAAAAAATAAAATGGCGACGAGCTGGCTACTATCCCCAGCCGCCAGCTCGTCGCCCATTGTTCTAAAAAAATTTGACCATTACATAGGCCTGGCGACGAGCTGGCTACCACCCCTAGTTGTCGCCCAGGTCATAATCCATGTTGTGCATCATCTGGCGATGAGGTCGCCCGTCCGTTTCGACCTCCCAGCATAGAAATGGCGACGAGCATGTCATTGCCAACCCGTCGGCGGCGATGAAAAGGTCACCGTCGCCTTTTGTCATCGCTATTTAAACAGTTATTTGTAATGTTTGAGTTTTGGCACTTTATCAATGATACTCCTAAGTTTTTTTTATTATCAATGGTACCCTCGTATTATTAAACGACTTACAACAATAACCTTTTTTAACTTTTTCTGTTCAAAACTGTTAATTTTTTTTTCTTTTTCTTTTATTTTTCAATTTAAAACATAAAAGAAAGTTAACGGTTTTGTAAGATTTTGGACGGAAAAAGTTTAAAAAGGTTACGGTTGTAAGACGCTCAATAATACGAGATTTCCATTGATAATAAAAAAAACTTAGAGTACCATTGATAAAGTACCAAAACTCAGAGGTACAATTGATAATTTCCCTTAAAAATTTTATCTTTATAAAAAATTTAAAAGAAAAATATACATGGACAAATAAGGATGTCATTTGTTCTTTTTTAGCTCTTATGGTGGTCATCAATAATTTAAGTGTTTTAAAAAACAATACCCCTGCAATTGAAATTTTTACATAAAAATGCAAAGCTGAGATATTTATACTTAAAGCAGTTTAAATCAATTTTTAAGAGGTTAAAACGTATTTAATTGTTTAACAAATAGACAATTTTTATTGATTTGACTTGATAAAAAAAATAATAAAAGCTGAGTTTTCACGTCAAGTTAGTGTTAACAATTTTTGACATGTTTTTAAAATATGTTTCATGTTTGTTTTATTTTGTTTAACATCAAGAAATATCAACACCAACCCTGCAACCCAATCTTTTGCTAACTCAATTTAATTTGTCAAAACATTATTCCAAGCAAAAAAAAAAAAAAAAAAAAAAAAAAAAAAAAAAAAACAATTTGAGAAAAGTATAGTAAAGAAAACTGGAAAATATATTTCCTTGGAAAAATATTCTCCTAGTACACATATTCGAATTATGTTTGAAAATAAAAAAAGAAAATGGAGAATTTCACTTTTTCCATTAGACTGAACTAAGTTTTATAAATTTAAAAAATGTGTATTTAAACGTGAAAATTAAAAGTAAAAGAAAACTATCATTTGCACATTACACGCCTGGCAAGTGCCAAGGACAATACCTTCAATGTAAATGGAATATGCCGACTCATAATTCGCTTGCAAATAAAAATCAACATGTATATTGTATTAACAAAATGATGTGATTTGCATAACATTGCTAACTGAGAAACAAAATTATCATTCATACTTCCATTATTTGAAAAAAGAGGAAACATGAATGGATAGTTCAAATCATAACCTATTCACTGGATAAAACTGAAATAATTTTTTTATGTACAAGAGAAAATTGAATATGAATACATTAGACTGTAGGGTATCATACTTTTAACCTCGCGGGTACAAAACTGGATAATTTGTATCACAGAACCTCGGCAGCAACAGGGTATTCACCCTTCGCCTTGCTCAAACCTGCGGAAAAAAGAATATGTCAAAGTCTCAGCTTAACCGAAGAATGGAGTACTAATCAGTCTAACACAACAAGTGAACTTCGAACAATTTCCAACTACTATGTTTTATTTTGGCTTAGAATTTGTATGAAAATTGCATCTGTATTACGAGTGTCCGTCTGAACATATCTTCAAAATGACTTCCCATCTGAGAAATCCGCAAAATCCTACAGTTTCCCACAAAATACTCCCTCTGTCCCAAAAGTGTCGGTCATAATTTCCATTTTCAGGTGTTCAAACACTTGTTCAGAATCTCATTATGCAATATTTTTCCATTCCTATACATGTCCTATCTAATCTAATCTAATCTAATACTAATGCCCACAATTTTTTCTGTATCGGTCTCCACAATTTTTTCTGTATCGGTCTCCCCAGTTTTTATTGTATACTGATCCATAATACTTGATTGCGAAAATCTAAATGAAATTTTGCGATACATAGTTAAGTTGCTTAGTCTTTTCACTCCACAAAAACACTAAATCAGTAGACACACACACCAATTGCATAAATTCTACCATGTTTTTTGATAATGAGCAACGAATGCGTGGAAACAGATCATATATACCCATATATCGATGTATTATTATTTGTCAGTTCTTAAAAAATCATGAACTGACATTTCTTAGTCCAGGGAAAGTGATAAATAATAGTAGTGACGGATGTATTTAATTATTTATCAACCATCTGAGTAACATAACCTACAACTTCGGCATGATGATAATAAATTGGTGATATTTGGAAAGGGTCAATCTCTCGGACAGTTGGCCTAAACCTAAAGGCAAGCAAATAGGTAAGAAAATTCTCACCTCTTTTCTTCAACTTATTTCGGAAGCTTCTTTTCCTGCTAAATGCCGTCTCCTGAAATCAACGAGACGAGATACCATTAAAAAAATACATGAAAGCAAACTGTAACTCCTTGTATTATCAGCGAACTTGCGCAAAAAGAAGTGACCATAGGCCATAAAGGATGGGGGCTATTATTAGTGTAATGATTTGAAGTATACCACTGCCTTTCCCAGCCTTTCTGCTTCACGGACTGCAGCAACAAGATCACGGTTCTGTTCAGAATATAAGCTTGTCACAAGACCATGTTGACCTGCTCTGGCCGTCCGACCAACTCTATGCAGGAAATCCACAGCTGAAGAAGCAAATTCTGCCTGGAAAAATGACAGCCAAACAAAAACTAGATTTCATATCAAGAGTGACGATAGCACTCAGCAGCCACAAATAATTAATTTCTGATATTTCATATTTTACAGGCATAATCACAGACAAAACACAAAACAGCCCCAAGAATAGTGGCCGAGATAGCCCTTATATAAAGTGAGCCAAGATGGTCTTAAAATCAATAGACAGCACAAAATCAATAGAGTAGATTCACAGTCCATCAACAGCTAGGAAACCTAAAATAAAACAAAACCAAAAAAAGAAAACAAAAAAAAAGCGACGACAACTTTTAAGTTTATATAAATTATACATATCAGGTGGATAATCATAGTACATTAGTATGTGCATCTATGAGAGAAACATATGTATGCCTATTTACAAGAACAAAGGAAATATCCAAGATTACTCTAACTATTGAAGAATAAAACTCATAAGCAATATTATGAAGTTATGGGAAAGAGTGATAGAGATACGTATAAGGACATATTTCTCCATATCAGAGAACTAATTTGGATTTATGCTAGAAAGATCTACAATGGAAGCAATTCATTTTATGAGACAAATGATGGAGTACTATAGGGCTAGAAAAAAGACTTGCACATGGTTGTTATTGACTTGAAAAAGGCATACGATAAGGTTCTAAGAAACGTACTTTGGTGGGCAATGACAAAGAAGGACATTCCCAAGAAATACATTAATATAGTGCAAATTATGTATCGAGAAGTAAAGAAGTAAAGACAAATGTAATGACCAGTAGAGGGGAGGGGCACTGAGGATTTTTCAATCACAATTGACCTTTATCAAGGCTCAACCCTAAGCACCTTTCTTTTAACAACGGTCCTAGATGAGATACCACGATCGATACAAGGAGACGTGTCTACGTGCATGATGTTTGTTGAAGACATTGTTTTGATAGATGGAGGGGGTAAAAGCTACATTAGAACGACGTAGACATGTGTTGGAGTCAAGAGGTTTCAAATTAAGTCGAAGCAAGACAAAGTGCATGGAATGTAATTTTAGCACAATCGAGATAATGAGAGGCATTTTAAAGCTAGAAGAGAAGAAATCGCTTCAAGTGGATACTTCAAATACCGTGAGTCATTTTTCAGAGTAGTGGAGACACCCAACAAGATATGACAAAGTTAAGCGACAAGTTCTATCAAACGACCATTAGACTGGCGCTACTATATGGATCAGAATGTTGTGCTTTTAAAAAGAATCATAATAAAAGATGAGAGTAGCGAAAATGCAAATTCTTCGATGGATGAGTTGGCATACCTTGAGGGCTAAAATTCGAAACAAAGATATAAGAAAGGGTTTAGGAGTTGCAAATATTAAGAAAGAGATGAAAGAGAAACGTTTAAGTTGGTTTGAGCTTGTGCAAAGACAAGGTATTAGTGAACCGGTAAGGAAGATAGAAAGTTGGAGCTCCGAAGACTTAAAAAGAAGGCGAGAAAGACCAAAAATAACTTGAAGGACAGAAGTGGAAAATGATATGAATGACCTAGACTTACAAATTAAGATAGTAGAAAATCAGAATGAATTGAGAAGAATAATTCATGTAGACGACCATCGGATTTGATGTATTGGTTCAGACCCCAATTTATTGGGGTAAAGGGTTCTGGAAATGTTGTTGTTGTGTTGATGGTTCATATCAATTTACACTTTAGTACAATGTTAGTCAATTACCAATTGACTAGTATTCATCATTACCTAACAAAAGGCGATAGGATAACTTTTTTTGTACTTCTAATTTTATTTAATTTAAGGTTGAAGATTGCCCAAAAAACTCAAATGTTGCAAGTAGAAAAAACTGGGAAAGTACCAAATGCAACACACATTTTCAAAAATTTTTTTTTTTTTGGACAGGATAAACAGGTGAAAACGTATGACTAAAATTCTTATATGTTCAACTTGGTATAAGTGTTGAGAAATTCTAAGATATCAATGTACCTCTGTTGTAGTACAAAGTCTATGGAGAAGAAGAATTCAACTAGACGGCCACTAGAACACATCTATTGGTTCAAGTAACTGACACGATCTTCTGGGATTAAGACTTTCACATTGTTATAGTTGTTGTAGAAACAGTACAAAGTCCAGAGCATCTCAGAATTTAAAAGCTTACGTGGCCCACTAACTTTAGCCGTTGGACAGAAATCAAATTTAGACTAGTGCAATTCAACTTTACTATTTAAGGAAAATACCTGAATAACGTGTGATATGTTGGGAATGTCAAGACCACGAGCGGCAGCATCAGTGCACACCAACACACCACCCTTTTCTCGAAAGTCAACCAAGTTCTTTGTAGACTCTTCAAGGGAGCTATTCCTATGGTAGCAGAAACATGGGATTCCAGCAGTCTGAAATATCTTAGCCACAGATTCTACAGCCTCAACAGTATTGGCAAACACTATAGTCCTACTTATTATAGCAGCATCAGAAGCATGTGAAGTGAACTTGACACCATATTTTACTGCATCTATAAGAGCATCCACTTGAGTTTCAATGGAAACTTCTACCCACCTCTGCTCTAACCTAAAATACCAATAAATAAACATATGATAGAAGTTTCAGTAACTCGGAAAATCGACAGAACACCCCTCCTTGTAATGTTCAAACTAAGTGAAGCCACTTAAAGTTCACATGACCAAAAGAAATCTTGGAGTTGACACTGGTACATAGTTATTAAAATCTGGATTCAAATCGTAGAATTGTACAATTTCAAAATTCAAATATGACCATACGACTCGATTCAAACCCTACAGAATTTTATGGATTCCTATAAAACCAAATAAATTTTAATCATGTCAACAAAGCTATTAATAGACATATATGGTCAATTATCACCTTTTTAATGGCCAAATAACTTTTTTTTTTTCAATTATTAACTTTTTGAAACTTTTAATAAAAGCATTTAGATCACATATGTTTGCAGAATCATTCATTAACAATTCAATGCTAAAAGCCCCCTTCAATTCAATGTAAAATCCTGATGTAATCATCCTTAATAGTTCATTGCAATCCAACAAATCGGACATTACTCCAAAGTTCCAAACAACAAATCCACCAGATAAGGGTTTATAAGTTATAGGCTTATAGCACATATAATATGCTCAATCTCCAACTTATCAAACATCCATTAGCATTCAATTACAAATAAGGACACAACAAAACATTCCTTTTTCATCAAATATTTTCAAACCTAGACCAACACTAATAACTACACCTATAGCGGTATGATATCCCCAACTTTTTCCAGTTCAATTAACCTCATTCACTTGGGGAAATAAACTTTTAATCTACAAAATCATGCTAGATAGTCACATCTTAGCATAAAGTACTCAAGTACACAATTGAAAGATATATACAAGAATAAGTTCTCAAAGTAGCAGAAATAGAAACAAAATATGGAACGCATAGTTGAGACAAATAAGAAATGGCAGTTACCTAGGGTTGTGGCAGTGCAGATAATCTCCACTAACCAATGTAGCACCTGGAAACATTTTTTTCAAGACTCCACCTGCTGTTTTCTTTCCATTTACAGGGAGCGTAGCTGCTACAAAAATATACTGCTTACTACGTTCATAATATTTACGAATTCTTCTCCAGTCCTTTCTCTTATCTTCGCTACTTACCTCTTCAACTGCGTCCTCCAATGTAGAATCTTTGGCAACGATATCTTCTTCTTCTGTTTCTCCTTCTTCCACCAAGATAAGGTTGTGCATACCATCTTCATTTTCATAATCAAACAACTGGGTATCAGGATTCAATTTATTTGTTTCCTCACATAAACTTGCCTTGGATCGTGATAACAATTTCTCATCAAAACGCAACATGTTTATGAGTCGAATAACTTGATTCTGGAAGCTACCACAAAGTAACAAATCCGCTTCATCAAACACCTGTCATTGGTGCCATCAAAAGTAAGTCTAAGTCCAAACATGGCTGATGTTTCCAGAAGATCTTAGACAAAATAATTTAAGCAACCAGTTGACTTACCACGTGCTTCACCCCACGCAAAAAGTTAAATTGACGGTTTCTTTCTCGATCAACAGCATACAGATAATTCAAAAGAGCAACAGGTGTTGAGACAATGATATCCGGTTTTTTATGGGGCCATCCCTGCAATAGAGATCCACTCATGTGAGAATAATCCCATAATATCCTTTTTGTAAACCAATAAATTAAATATCTTAAAAATTATATCTCATTTCTCTTATGCACAAAGACAACCTTCACAGCATATTTTGGTTTAAGTATGATGAAGGAGATGGACTTTCCTTGTTAAAATAAAACAAAAAAAAGATGCGAACGGAAAGGTATTCATCTTCAATCCCATTTCCCTTCCAAATTTCTCCAATTTTAGAGAGTCGTGTCTTGAACAAAAAGGAGAACCATTTCTCTCCATTATTCTCCCTCTCATAATCTCGTCGACCTAAGCCTCATCATCTTCTATCCAAATAATGGGAAATATCAAAACAAACTCCTTCATTTCTCTTGTTTTCCTTCATTTCAAATCTCTCTATCCGAACAAAGTGTCATTGAGATTCTTGTAGTATTATATAAAATTTCAGAAAGCAACATACATAGCTGAAACACTACAGTCTACAAGAAAGAATACAACATACAAGAGTTCTACCTGCTTCCCACATACAGCAGCTGCTCTAAGTAGAGGTTCACCATTATCACCACACAGAGAGTTAGCCATGCGAACCACTTGCTCACACAACATAACATTAGGACATAGAACAAGAGACATCTGAGAGTATTGGCTTTTTCTATAAACAAGAGCTTCTATCCCGGGGTGGTCAGAATGTGCTTGAAGAAGCTTCTCAGCCAGTGGGACAAGATAACCATGTGTTTTACCACTTCCAGTCTCTGCAGCAACAACTGTATCATTTCCCGATAGTATGGATGGAATGCAAGCTGCCTGAACGACAAGGTAAAATCCAGTAAGTCAGTTAACAACATGGTGCAAATAGTACCATCCAGTCATCCACACAATCACACCCCAACTCCTTACAGAGGATTTTCTACCTGATGACATACAGGAAACCTTTAGCCAACAATTACAGAGGCCATTTGTTGCAAAATCCTTTAATCATTTGCTATTTCAAAACAGAAAGTAGACGACAGCCAAATCTCCAATGTACTTCATTAGTTTTCCCCATGAGTGTGTACAATAAACAAATTAATAAAATACAAATTTCTAGATACAACAGCAACTAAATAAAATGTGTCTGAGTGCGCATAGCAGAGAGAGTCTCCTGTACCCAAAGATGTCAAAGCCATCACTCTGAGAAATTTCCAAGAAAAAAGGTGATTTAATATCAAACATAAAACCCACAAATTAGTCTCAACTCCACAAACCCACACCTACTCTCAAACCCAACTAATAAAACCCTAAAACAATAGTAAAAAAAATTCTAATAAATCCCAGCAGTGGTTCAATTGTTGGATGTGGTGATTCATAATCCAATCTTGAGTCTCGTCTCGTCTCTTAATGATGTGTATCTTTGGAGGTATATGTTGAAAGGGTGTATCTGAAGTTCTAAAGTAGTTGTGCATGCAACATTCTGTCTATCAGCCTGATGCTCGCTCGACCCCATTAAGTCGCTCGACCGTGTCGAACTAATTAGTCGAGGCTACTGATCTTCCACTCGACTGGATGCTCGACCCCATTAAGTCGCTCGACCCGGTCGAGCGAATCAGTAGAGGCTACTGATCTCAGCGGGCTGTTTCCAAATACTGATATAATATGTTATCCCTTGTTTCCTAAACCTAAAAGAAGGCTTATGTACATCATTTGTAACAACAAGGACGATCATTTGATCTAATCAATTAGGGAATCAAGAGAGAGAGTGTCACAATCAAACTTAAGGTTTGGTTTCTATATTCCTTCATAGATTCTTTCTAAGGGGATTCTCTATTAGTGAGTTTGGATTATACAGTTGTAATCAAGAAACTCTTAATCAATGATATAGACTTCAATTGTTTTAAGGTGGATTTTATAGTCTAATCAAATTGGAATTAGGATTTTTCCACCTTCCAAATTTGTGTGTGATTTCTTTAAGTTATGCTATTCTTTATTCATTCTTTGTCGAGTATCTTCATCTATAATAAACCAATTACTCTAACATAAATCATTTCAAGCTCAACATAAAAATTCCAAAATATAATTTACCAAATACCCAACTAAAAAACACTTCAAGAGTAATCAGTAAAAAAATCAAACTGGCTAAAAGATCCCATTAAAGATTCAATCTTTTTAAGATTAAGGTAACAATTCCCAAAAATAAAAAAAAATAATTAAAACGCACATCCAAAAATATAATTTCCCACACACCCAAGACCAAAATTCATACGTCTATTACATCTTTAAAAAGAACCGAGGAAAAGACAAATACCTGAATTAAGGAAGGTTTAGAAAAGCCAGCATTAAAGAGAGAATGAGAGAGTTTTTCAGATACACCGAGTGAATCCCATGAAACATTTTCATTAGCAAAGAAGGTATCATCGTTATTTTTGGTATGAAAAGCTTGAGAAGTTGAAGTTGTAAGGGTTTTAGCAGGATGAAAAAGGGAAATCGAATGCTTGTGAGGAAGAGTAGTAGAGAAAGAAATGAGTTTAATGGGAGGAGAGATGAGTGGAGGATTGAGAAATAAGGGTGACATAAATGAAGGGTGTTTGTAGAATTTGCAAAGTTGGAGCATTTTTAGGGGTTAGGTTTTCAATTCAACAACAATGGATGAAGAATTCCATTCAAAGTTTAGTTAAGTGATGAATGATGATGATCTACGGAAGCAAGTGAGAGGGTTTATGACTTTAGGTTTAGTCGGCTAAGATTCTTTTGCCAACAAAGCGCCACGTCACTGCCACATCGTACATCCACTTGCCACATCAGGTCCCATGCGCCACCTTTGCTGCTTTCCTTTGCTGACATTTCATGAACATTTATTGCAGCAAGTGTAAAGCACAAACACAATCGTCACAAGAAAAATTGAAATCAATAAGATAAATTATCAAAAAAAAGTACGAAATAAGATATGTTTCAACTTATTTTCAAAATTAAGCATGTAGTTCCTAAACCTGTGGTTTGGGGCTGTTCGCAGTTACTAACTGCGAACAGATCAAAATTGCAAGCGAGCTGTTCGCAGTTAGAACAGGTGTTGACTTCTTTGACCCTGTTCGCAGTTACTATGTAACACCCCTGAATTTTCAACCCCTTGTACGAAACCAAAACCGTAAAGGACGGGAGGAAATTAAGGTGTTGCATTCAAATAAAATAAATAAAATAATAATAAACTTTTTAAAATGTTAGTGGAAATTTCAGCAGCATCTGCCCTAAAACTGTGCGCCTTTGTAGAAAAACAAAAGTTCTTTAGAATCTAATAAAGTAAAGGCATCAACGGCCTATCAAAACTATATTACGGCAGAATGATTCATCGTCGGCTTCTCAAAACAACATGCCAAGCACGAATCGTGGTTCCAGTGTTAGCACTTGCGTTTTAAAATGACTTAACTCTTTAGAAACCATACAAAGTTATAAACTACATAGCGGAAAGACAAATATACAAAGCAGTACACAAGACCTCATAACAAAACGTATACAACCAAAGTTTACAAAAGATAAACAAAAGCTACAAAATCAAAAGATAACGGTATGACACAGGTTATGCTTCGCCCTCATCACTCTCCCCCAATGCAATGCAATGCAAAAGAAGCTCCAATACCTGCCACGCCTGTCTATGATCCTCTAGCTGCTCGACATCAGACCAAAGGCCAATGTGTCATAGCAGGACAATCATAGAAAGTCATCAAACAATCAAACATAAACACAAACACGTACACGTCAGTAACTAGCATCAAATATAATAAGGCCAACTACTAGGTAACATTATGTTGTGCCACAACAACATAAGATGATTTCATAAGACACAAGCACAGATAGTAACCGTTTATCGTCCACCTATACTTCTTAATCTCGTTACGTCCTTTCCAACCCGAACCATGTATTCTTGGGTAGGATGCAGATCATCACACTCCTCTTTTCAAAACATAAACTCTTGTAAAACACGCGTAGTATCAACTTAACCAAGGCATTAACAGACTACCTAACACATGACCCTATAGAGCTTGTCTATCTTAAAATAAGTGTGATCATAGTCTATCTTTGGGGATTGGTAATAACCTTGAAGTAACTTAACTTAGGCACACTTCTCCCTAGCATAAACTATTCTATCAATGAGTAAACGTTCTATCAATGAGCAAACGTTCTACCAATGTGTAAGCTTTCTATAAATGAATAAATTTCTTTCAATGAGTAACATTCTATCAGTGAATTTTTTCTCCACTTCATGGCATAGTGACACGGTCAAGGGCGTTATCGGTCATCCGGCGCCCATGGCAAAGTATGAGCTTATACCCCCTCCAGCTAACCCTCTCGGGTTCTACCTTCAGGAAAAACTAACACACTAGGGTACCACACCAGTGAAGAAGCCACCATATTGGGGTTTGCAAGGCCCACATGGTAACATCTCGGTCAAGGGGCGGTATCGGCCTTCCGGCACCCAATGACAAAAGTATGCTCATACCCCCCTTACGGTGATCCCGTCGGATCTCACCTAGGGGACTACTAAATCAACCGGACATAATCCAGTTGAGTCACGCCAACTAATCATAATCTAATACTTTACCAAATGGGAATAACTCCCGCTTTCGACTATTAATGAGCGCCCTGGGATAGCAGAACGCCAAAACCCACTGAGCCACTCAACAAAATATGAAATTCACCTATAAAGGAGTCATTTTAACTCCAAGTAAGGCATAATCCAATTCTTAAATAAATGAGGGGTGGTCCCCGCCTTCTACTATCACTCTCATTCTCTAAACTATTCTAAGCGCAGGGATTTCATAGTCGATAGCTCTTCGTATAAAGTGTATTCACTAGTACCTTATAGTTTCGATACAATGCATATTATCACAATAAACAATAAACAATGATCTCTTAAAGGAAAATTGTACATAAGAATTATATACTGCGTGTACGTACCTGAAACTGCTACAATACGACCAAAAGCCACAATAATTAGCCAAGGTGAGGTTTTACGACCCTCTTATATACTGAGTACTTATACGAGTTTGAGATAGAAAACTAATAAGCCTTTTTGGTCTTATTTAAGAGCTACTTACTCTAAAAGAAATGACTCTACTACCATTCAAACAAATTTCAACTTGTGCTAACAAGTACTTTAGCCACACACAACGACTTCAATCCTAAACTAGCTTATGAACTAAAATATCATATTACAAATCTAACCACAACACAAAATTTATACTCAACTCTATATTTTATAGTTGATCTAATGAGAAAGCTTCTAATTTTATACTTTTTGCACTAGCATAACTTTTAGAAATTAGTAGACTTAAGCTCTATAATGCAGTGTATTACACCAAATAATAATGAAAATACTCATGATAGTATTAATTTATATTCCTACATTATTCGAGTTTAAGGTGGTAACAACGAAAAAGAAACAAGTTATTTAGATAAATCATAATAAATACGACTAAGTTTACGTAACTTACGACAACAATAAACAAAATCAACAGTGTCAATCACTATTAACAACAATGACACCATGTTACTAAACTAACAATAACCACACGACAACTAACAAATACTACTAATCATTTTACAACCACCACAATCACTATCATAGTCGGCTACAATCATCACCATTACTAATTATCATAACAATAATCAATCGACTAAGTTTCAAGAAAACTTTTAAGGTTATTTAATCAATCATCACACTACCTAAAATATAGTATAAAACACACATCATTAATAATTTCATCTTTAAATCCAAACCTAGTCATTTCATATTCAAAGATAACACTTTTAACCATTGTCCATAGCAAGAATCAGTAAAACTAATACACCGTCAAAAATGTAACACGAAAGCCCACACCACTACTAATTTCAAGGATAACACCTTTACCTATTACTCATAGTAAGATTCAAAGAAACTAACACACAATCAACACACAACTCATAATTTCTAATCATACTTCAAACCCTAAATCATAAATATGTTCCATTCATCAATCACACTCTTACCCACAAAAAGATTCAATGAAAATAACATAAAAATCAACATCACACTCATAAACTTCATAGAACTTTCAATTGAAAACAAGAAGAATCAAATGGGAGAAGAGGAGATGGCTTACAAAGTTAAAACTAGTAAAAATGGTGAAGAGGTGGATGAAGGTCGTGGTGGTGGTGAATTGAGGCTGGTCGTGGTGGTTGAAGGGTCCAAACGCAGCCTAGCTGCTGTCTACGGGCTACACAATGCAGCCTAGCTGCTGTGCACTGGCTGCACAACGTAGCCTAGCTGCTGATGGGGGAAGCGGCGCTGCTGCTATGTGGCTGGCTGCCGGCTAATAGTAGTGTTCGTGGGGTGGCTCGCGTGGCCTGTCGTTGGGCTGCTGCTACCGTGAGGGGTGAGGGAGAAGGAGAGAAGAAGGGTGGGGAGGTTAGGGATGACGGCTAGTAGAGCAACAAGGGTTTCAAGCCCTTTTATGATTTTATCACTATTATTATTATTATTATTATTATTATTATTATTATTCCCCTTTATTTATTTATTTATTTTCTAAATTCATTTTCTTGAAATACCCAACTAAGAAGGCTCACTTATGTGTGCTCACAAGTTCTAGTAAATAGAATAATTTCGATTTTAACCTCTTTATTTTTACTTTTTTAGGAATCGCAAATTTATTTTTAATATAAGTGTGTCAATGTTTAAATTCGTATGTGAATGAAATTTATTATGACTAATTCAAAATAACTTAATATATTTATAAAATCTCCAAAAGTGATTATAATAATAATAATTAAAGACGTCATAAAAATGACGGGGTGTTACATACTAACTGTAAACAGCGTCGATCACAAATACACAGTAGCAGCTCCCTTCGTTCCCATTTTCCCCAATTTCAAAACCCTATCTTAAACAACTTGACATTTCCCGTACAAAAACCACTATTAGACTAGTTTTAATCCATCAATTTTTACATTCCTCTTTCAATTTGGCACTTTAAATTTAGTCTGAGATACTCTAGCTTGCACAAAGGTAAATTTTTATGCATTTTTTTGAGTATATATCGTTTTTTAGGGTTTTGATGAAGTTTGGTTATTTTCTCAAATGTAGGTTACTAGTTCTAAAATCAACACTCTTCTTAATCACCCGTAACTGTTCAAGGTAATGTTTTATTGTTTTCATATCTTTATGTTGTTTTTTGAAGTATTGTTGTTGATGAGCATATTAAATTAGTTGAATTTGATGTACATTATATATTATTAGAAATTTTGATGTTGTTGTTAGAAATATCATTTATGAACTTATTAATTGATTTATTATTTGAATTTTATGTACATTATATATTATTAGAAATTTTGATGTTGTTATTAATTAATTTATTAGTTGAATTTTATCTGCATTATATATGTATGAACTTAGTTACATTATGGACTTTATTAATTTATACACTAAAAAGATTATAATCAAATGAATATAATGTCCTTGTATGGGCATGAAGTTGATGATGATGTTGATTTTGTTTGTATTTATGTAGAATGGCATCATTTCATGTCACTATAGTATGTTTTTGGAATGATTCTATTCGAGAAAGTAGTGGCAGAGTTCATTATGTTGAAGGAAAACGTAGGTTGTTTGCATGCAACTCGAACATGGATTTGAATCACTTTAAACGTTTTATATGTTCTAAGATTATATTGGACCCCACTAGAAGTATCGTAAATATAAGCTTTAAATATGATATGAGTGGAGAATTGCAGCCTTTCTAGTTGAGGATGATGAGGCTATAGATGCTATGTGGGAGCATTCAAAGTCCACCCAAATTCCCTCTTTGGAGTTATATGTAGAAGAATTACCCTTAGGGAATGTAGTTGCTTCTAATCCTACTCCTACCCCTATGCCTATATCAACTCAAGAAACTCAAAATCCTTTTGTTCCTTCCGCATCTTGTACTCTTTCTCAACCCCTCCGAATCAAGTTCCAATTGAGTCAATGGTTAACTTAAAATAAAGTGATGAGATAGGACCTTGGGATGATGGAAATGAGAGTAATGAGCTCATTGACGATTCTTCTGAGGATGATAAGAATGTCGATGAGAATGCGCTAGCAAATGACATGACCCTAGGCAACATTCCTACAATCATTCCTCCTACACCTTATGCCCTATGTCCACCTCTAGATGACTACGTGGAGGACAACTCTTGGAGGACGTGGGCTTGTGATACCACTTACACCGAAGAAGGGGAGTTGGAGAAGGGTATGATGTTTGATAGTAAGGAAGCGTTGTTGGAAAATATTAAAGTGTATCATATTCGTAGAAATGTGGAGTATAGAACGGAAACCATAAACCTTACCTTTAAGTGTAAGCGAGGCTGCTCGTGGAGACTTAGGTCTACGCTCGATTCATATTTATCTTTATGGCGTATTGTTACGTACAAGGTTAAGCATGGGTCTTGTGTTTTGGGTAGTGACATTGTCTCGGCTGGACACATTCACTTGACATCTTCTGTCATTAATAATATCATTAGAAATTGTGTTTCTAAAGACCCATTCATTAAGGTATCTGTCGCACGGCAGATGGTTAAGGATCGTTTTGGTGTAGAAGTGAATTATAAGCGAGCGTGGTGTGCTAAGCAACAAGTCTTGTTGTCCATATATGGAACTTGGGAAGGTTCTTACTCACTTCTTCCAATATGGGTTGGTATAAGGCATTCCACCGCCTTGCGACAATGAACCCGACTTGCACCTAATTTCGCGCAAGAATCAGGGTACGACGAACTGGACAGAGATCAACGGGCGCCACATCGCTCGTTGGGATCATAGACTTGAGCTGCTAGCCTAAGGTGCGCCGATCAATGTTGTTGGCGCACCTACTACACCTGACTACATGCTGTGGTTCCTCTCCATCACTCGTCGATGGATGACACCACGTGGCATCATCGCAGTGTTACATTATGCTCATGCTGCGTCTACAATGACCCAATTTGTAAGTCTTCATTTGCATTTAAATGATTAAGTTGAGTCTTTTCCCTCAATATTACAATTTCTATAAGTATTTCCCACTTTGCATGAATTGGAAAAGTATTTCCCAATATACCGTCCACGTGGAAATTTGTTTTTTTTATAAATTTCCCAGACAAAACAGCCAAATGAGATGGCGGTTTGTAGTGAACAGTAAACTGCCACATGAAGTAGCAGTTTGATTAGGGTAAACTGCCATCTCATTTGGCGTTTTTCTTTAGGTAACCGCCATCTCATGTGGTGGTTTGCTCTATGCCCTTGCAACATTTAATTTTGTTCTTTCAATTCCCATAAATAGTTAGCACAACCTGCATTAAACTAGTTCAATACCATGTATTCCATAATAATCAACTACGAACCAACTTGATTTGTGAACATTAATAATGAAAATTATGAGAACATATATTACAATCATGGAAAGTGATACAAGAAGTTCAAGCCATATAAATTGATACAAAGTGTGTTAAACTACAATCCCCGACCCCTTTTGTTGTGCGCACCGGTGGATGAGGATGGTGTAGACTCGTCAACCTCTGCTGTAATACCCCAGATTTAGCTTGAAAAAAGATTGATAGACTACTCATATAAAAAAGGTGCATCTTATTTTCTAGGGAGCCCATTTGCTAAAAACTCCACAGTTAAACGTGCTTGGTGGAGAGCAATCTTAGGATGGGTGACCTCCTGGGAGGTTTTCCCCGGTGCGCACGAGTGAGGCCAAAGTGCGCTGGAAAGACTTGTGTTCGTTTGTGGGGCTAGTCTACAGTCTCTAAGAGTAGTCACCAGCGGTCCAAGGGGCCGGGGTGTTACATCTGCAATGACATTAAGAGCAGGAGCTCATCTTTGACTAGCACGCTGATATGTAATGATCGTATGCGGAGGCGATGGATGTGAAAGAGTAGTCATGGAAGCTGGAGGAACGAATGGCAACATAGCACCGGATTTCAAAGGGAATCTAGAAGACCGACCTCGAGTAGATGAACGCTCGCGACCTCTTTTGGAACAACTACTTGATCCTCCGGATGAGCTACCTCGGTGGACCGAACTCCGTGGAGAAGGAGTGTTGAATGTATCATCAACCTCACCAATGATGGGTGGAGTCGAAATGAGGTAATCAAACCCCGCCTGACTCAATGCATCGGTCAATGACGTGTTAATGGAGCCAAGGGTCTAAGAACATAGCCGATACCGCACATCAACTAACGATGTAGCGACCTCGTGAATCGTGTCATTGCATTGTATGAGGACCGATCTGATGCGCTCAGCCTGTATGTTATCATTAAATTGTTAAAATAATCACATAAAAGTATTACTATATGTCTATATGTTATAAGTGTTAAAGAAGACGTACCAGTAACATAGATGTCAGATGGTAATGTGATCCTGGCTGTGAAAATGTGGTGTTCGTGAGACGTAGTATGGAGATACGCCTGTACCAATTCATGTACGCACCAGAGCTTTGACTAGTGTAGTTCTCTCCTTGAACGAATCGAGATGCTCGGTCATTCCATGCATCTACCTGCGATCTATGTCGTATGACGTAGTTCTTGTCCCCAGTCCTCCTATCAATCGCATGTAGTTGAGGTTGGGTGTCACAGGCATGCGAAATAACGTGCTCCAAACTGAATTGACGCATGACACGATCTGAGAGATGTAGTTCGACGATGTCAAAGCAAATAAGTGGACAACACGATCTCCAAATCTCGTGGCCCAATCTACATATGTGTCGCAAAACTTCCATCTTAGACGTTGTGTAACGCTGCCATGTCATCTGTAATAGAATTCAATATACTCAGTAATATCTACAATTTATTGACAATTAATACAAATAATAAATCTTAAAAACTTGGTCGTCCCGTTGTCGATCAAGTGCATCTCTGTAGTAGACTAAAGTATGTGGGGAGTGGGACCTCGAAAGATATACGCGAAGCCAGCTGCGAACTAATGAACATTATTTATTATTTCTATGTATCAAAAAATAGTGAAATTTGAATTTGAATAGTGAATTGATTGTTGCTACCTCACTGCTAAAGGATCCCTCCCACGACGATGCTGTGAACCTAAGACCGGTTCAAATTCCTCTGCGTCATCGTCCTGATCATGTTGCCTAGCGGGTCGAATCGTCCGAATTATAAGCCTCCCTATATGAATATGCTCCCACGACCATATCTGTAATAACAACAAGCAGCCTCCAATATCTTTGGCACCCTTACAAGATGCTCGACATAAATTATGATATAGATACGCAAGGGTAGCACTTCCCCAACTATACTCATCTACCCGCTCTAAGTCTCCTAGCAGAGGGAGATAGATCAACTGGACCGAGTCACCGCTCTTGTCTGGAAACAAGATGCATCCAAACAGGTACAAAATGTACGCGCGTGCATGCCTCTTGAATGCAATATCATCCGCGTCGTCCTCTAGCACGCTGAAATGCTTTCTGAGCCAAGTCAACTTCAACGAGGATCCAGTGATAATCTTCGTCTCTGTGGGGTCTTGAGGGTTTTCTGGCCAAATCCCCAGCAACTCAAGAACTAAGGCTGGCCAATGTCCCTATCCATGACCAATCACTGCTTGTCCTTCAATGGGCAGTCTCAGTATAACTGCCACATCTTACAACGTGATCGTTGCCTCGCCAACCGTGAGGTGGAATGTATGAGTCTCCGGTCTCCACCTCTCCACTAATGTAGTGATAAGAGCTCGATCGAACTCCAAACCCCCGCCCAACAACCTGTGAATGTAACTAAAACCAGTTAATTCCACTACCTCTAAAACTCTATCATCCACCTGCCAATGTAACGTACTCGCCTGGTAGTGCTGACGAGTAATCAACTGGGTAGTGGATCCCTCCCACGCAGCTAAGCTCCTGTGGGTCGCTTGAAGCGTAAGTACTGATGGATCAACTGGGCCCGGCATTGCCATTATTGCTGTTACATACATACAATATTATCAAACTCAACATGATGACAAGCAAGTGTGCAAGTAAAAAAAACATACTTTGTTGACCTTTGACTAACCCTACGAGTACATGTTTTCCTATTATGACCACTAAATCCACAAATGCCACATGTGTTACGAGGGCGCGTCACCGGTGCATCCATTTTGTTCCTTATGCGAGTTGATCGCGGATGACCCTTTCCACGCTTAGTTGAGGGATCTGGAACAACTATAGGACCATTTCAAGGATCACAGGTGAACATGTCTGGAACATGCATAAAGGTTTTTTATATGTAGATACATATTATGTAGTGCGAAACGAAGGGTCCACAAAAGCATCATACGAAATGTTATGAGCTCGACATACTGCAAGAACATGTGAGCATGGTAACTTGAATATAGTCGGTTTCTGACAAGAGCATGATGTTTCTGTGAGGTCAACCATGTAACATTTTCCATCTTTTCCTGCTATCCTATTGCCACGACCAGTGGTGACCTCAAATATCCCATGTACTGTGTCATATATCCTAACATCATGAAAGTGAGCTTTTTCAACATTCTTATAAACCAGTGGCGGTCATGATAGCTCGCATCCTCCATTCACAACCTTTCTCCTTCGCATTAGTACATTGGATAACATACTTTGAAGGCTCCGACTCAATTACATGGAAGTTTCTATTATTAGATATCGCCTATGCTTTAACATTCTTCTTAAGGTGGTCTAAGGAGCAAAACTCTTGCCCTATCCTAAAGTCACCATTTTTAGTCATGGAGTTGTCATTATTCCAAGTCATCCATGCATCAATCAATCTTTAATCAACCTCATCAATTCTAAGCCCGTCTTGAGATGGAGCACCATTTCTAATCGCTATATCTAGAGCTTCTCTTTTTTCATCATCCTCCTCTGAATCAGAATCAATATGCTCGTCCTCCTGATCTAAAGAGTCAACCTCATTGGCATTACGCCTACCCAAGTGACTCATGGAAAAGGTGTTCATTACACCACCACCAATGCCACATGAATGAGTTGGAGAAGTAAACTCATCTAAGTGCTCATTAATGTAATTTGGGTTACTTAACATTTGTGTGAATGTATCATGGCGTACACTAGGACTTGATTCTGGAAGTTCCATGCTAGTCATGACTTTCCTTGCATTACCCAATTTGCAACCATTTCGACATATACCTCCATTGCCGTTCCAAGGGCTTGTGATACCGCATAAGCAAGAGAACTTATGCTTTCATCATTCTTAATCGGGACTAACACATTTTTCCCAGTCACCATATATTTCATCTCCATTTTTAACATAAAAGAGTTGCGATCACAATTAATTACATCATAGACTTTGCTATGAAACACCTCAAAAGTAGTATTCTGACGATGGATAAATATCACTGCATTCAATCCTCTATTATACACAACATCGGATCCAGTATAACTTACTTCCCCACCATAATACACTATAATGGGATAATGATCCATATTCTGCACACACAAGCATGTTTTTCATGTGATATCACATGCACTTTATTGTTGATTGTGAGTAAAGAAACTATAAATGTGAATACAAGAATGTGTAATATTAAAGTATTATAACACTTATTAGAAGGTTCAATTCAAATATAAAGCTAACAATACCATGAATATATACTAAAACCATTAAACTAACCCTACAAAGTAGTAAACTTTCATTGAAGCATTTCATCAAACACTTTATATGCATACAAACCAAATCATAAAATTCAACTACAAATGTATATAATGCAAGCTTAAATCATGAAATCAAGAGAATGTAACAAACAATCAATCTACTTATAACTTCAAATGACAACAATAATGAACAAAAAATCAATTTGGAAATTGAAAAAAATTAGGGTTATATTCATATCTTAAATGAGGATGAAAATGAACAAGTACAGAAGGAGAAGATGGCAATGTAGTTGATTAAATTAGTTCAATGGGAGGAATTGTGAATATGAAGTAAATGAGGAGTGTAGAACTTTTTTTTTAAGAAAACCGACAGCAAAGGAACAAATGGGATGAAGTGAAAATTGAGGTAGCAAGTTGCGTTTTGTACAGGTACAAAACCGCCATCTTATGTGGCGGTTTACTCTTTAATTTTCATTATCATTTTTGTTAAAAAAAAACCATGTAATGCAAATTGCTATTTCATCTGACGATTTTCTGAAAATTCCTAAGCAAACCGCTAAGTGAGGTAACGGTTTTATTAAAAAAAAAAGGAAAAAAATATTCTCCCGCCTGTCCTACATGGACAGTACTCAGGGAAATACTTTCCCTTTCATGTACATTGGGAAATATTTTTGTGTTAGGCATTATTTTGGGAAAATATTCGATTAAGTTGCCGATTACATAATATAATATTACATTAACTAAATATTAATTGCAGGCACAAGGTGCGGCAGCCGTGATGCGTTATAGCCACGAGGAGCCGGTGAGGGAGATTGTGCAAGACATGCTCGTCGGCACGCAGTTCCAACACTTCATACCGGAAGTTGCCGCGGAGTCATCACCGGCTACCGCCGATGTGCACGTCTCATCTTCTGCTTATGACTCTTATTTGGAGGAGATGGACCTTTCATACCCCGTTGAC
The DNA here is from genome assembly GCF_026212465.1 of Amaranthus tricolor. NCBI lineage: Eukaryota > Viridiplantae > Streptophyta > Magnoliopsida > Caryophyllales > Amaranthaceae > Amaranthus > Amaranthus tricolor. Next base: position 36,755,638 of record NC_080049.1, on the reverse strand, counting down.
CTTCGGGGGACCTCGCAGGCTGAGCCATTCCAGCCATCACAGTACCAATCCTCTCCTCTATCAGAACGACACACGAATGCCTCTTACTATTGTAGGAGGCGTAGGAGACCAATTCAATTAGATAGGGTAGATAAGGGTGATGAGCGTTAGCGTTAAATTTTTGTGTATTTGGATTGATTATATTATATATATGTGTGTGTTTATTTAGTTGTATATTTCAAACATTTGTATATATTTAATTGTATATATATATATGTTTATTTAGTTTATCATAACCTCAAAGCTTTGACTTACGAATGCTCGGACATTTGGCGATGAATCATCCCGCTTGAAACATACATTGACTTGTAATGACTTACAAAAAAAGTCAAACCTCAAATAAAAGATTTGAGAATTACACTCTTATTTTTTTAAAGAAATTGAAACTGTGCTTTTTTTTTTTTTTTTTTTTGATAATTTATGTTACTGATTTCAATTTTTCATCGTCACAGCTGCTTCTAAATCCACTCCATTAAATGCAAACACTGTTCACCTTCTTCCCTTTAGCTCAGCCATATCTTCTCTTCTCTCTTTTTAGCGATTTTTGGGCGGCTGGTCAGGCATACCTCCTCTGCAATTTTCACTCTTCAATCATTCACTCTTAATCCTCCTGCACTTAATTCTTTCATTTTATACCCTTTACCTTTTTTTCTTTTTGCAGATCAAAACAAGACGAAGGTCTCTAATGGAGAAAGCGCCCATTAAAGAGCAACTTCAAGCGATTGTTAGGAGTAATGAAGTGAAGATGGTTCAGTTTCCACTCAAGATTCAGCCAAAATTGTAAGAAATCTGAATGTTATTTCATTTTACCCTTCTCATTTTCTTTTTTTTTGCAGATCAAACATTTCTTCTTTGCCGATCAAACCTCTTCTTCAAAATTCTAGGGTTTCTCCACAAACCCTTTTTGGTCTGATTTGATTGATTTTTGTTAATCATTTATTTGGGTTGATTTATGAATTGATTTATTTGGTTTGCTATTTTCGATTTGGGTTGAATTCGATTTTTTTAGAATTGATTAAAACCTAATTTTGTGGTGCTTCTGCTGTGCTTATTCTGGGTTGAATTCGAATTTTTTAAAGCTACAAACAGATAAATAAGGTAAGAGAGATTCCCATTCCCAAAACAACTTCTTTCCTCTAAAAACAACCTAAAAAAGTTTCATCTCATTTTTGTGTGTTTATTTACTCCTTTTTTCCCAAAACAAAACCGAATTATCAAATTTTGAGATGTAGAACATTTTATTGTTTTTGTGTGTTCTTTTTACTCCTTTTTTTCCCAAAACAAAACCAAATTATCAAATTTTGAGATCCGGGACATTTTTTTGTTTACCTAGATGAATTTAATCAAAAAAACCTACAAAAATGACGAAAATGGTGGTCTTTTCAAAAATACGGAGAATGTTCTTCCCGTAAAAACTTCGGCGGAAAAACAGTAATTGTTGTGATAAGATCAGACCAAGAAAGTAAACAACTTTAAACATGGGCTTTAATGAAAATTGCTCATCCTGGAGACCGTCTTCTTGCCCTTCATGTTCTTCATCACTCTTTGAAATAGACTACATTTAATAAAGCTTAATTATAAGTTTATTAAGATGATTGGGGTTATTAAGTAAGTTAATTTGAGTAATAATATTATTGTTTTGATAATATTGACTCAAGTATTTTATTTGTTAACATTTTCAAGAAAGAGGTATATCTTATTTAATGTATAAAATTTATATAAAAAATACTTCAATAAAAATATATTTTGATTATATTTTATTAATTGAATGCTATCTTATCTTTATAAAAATAAATTTAAATAAAGTATTGAAAAATAAATTCCTAAAATGCAATCCTTATTCATACTAACAATTATTATTTCATAAATAGCCTATTATGTCCTCAACTCCAACCGACACACCCATCCCCTTCCCTTCATCCTCTACACTTTCCTTCTCTCTCTCCCCTCATTCTTGCGCACCACTAGCCGCACAGCCCTCCCCGACGAGCAGCCACCAAAGCAGGGCACCACTCTTCCTCCCCACGAACAACCACGAGCAGCAGGGGCTGCGTGGTCTCTTCCAAGCAGCAGAGCAGGCTGCGTGTACCCTCACAACAGTCGGTTGTCCCTAGTGCCGCCACTCCTTCCCTTGTTCCAGCACCTCCTCCCTTTATTGTTGGTAACCACTTTTCCCTCTTTTGTTGTTTTGTTTTTAAATTTAAATGTTAGGGTTTTGTAAATTGATTTGGGGATTTTGTGACTCAAATTGAAGTTCAAGATTGAAAGGTCCTTTAGTATTTGTGGATTCAATTTGGGTCTTTGATTCAAATTTAGTTATCAACTTGAATTTAAGATGAGTATATGGATTCAATTAGTAATTGAGTTGTTTTTAGTGTTGATTAGAATTGGTTATTTGGGTTATTTGGTTTCTAGTATAAAATTTAGTATTTGGATATTGAAATTTCAGCTCAGAAACTGAGCATTTTGTTTTGGCCATTTTCGGGTCAGTTGTGATTGTTTCTAGGTTCTGGTGCCTTCATGAGATTTGTAGAGCTTCGAGTCGCGGTCGCGTGGGCACTTGAATTGTCCCAAAATGAGTTCGTATGAGAGAGTTATGTTCAAAATAGTGAAATACCAACAGGCTGTCATGAAAATCGAGGATAAGCTTTCTGTTTTGCCATTTTCGGGGTCGTTATGATTGTTTCTGTGTTTTAGTGTCTTCATAAGAATTAAATAAATTAGTGCACCTTATAAGTTTTTATTTTTTCAAACATTTAGGTGGAAGTGTTTAAAATGTTCTCGAGAGACTACAGCGAATTCTGTAGTGCTGAAGAGTTTTCGAAGAAAAGTTTAAAAAGAATGATTGCCAAAAAAATGAGTCATTTATAAATCCATATGATGAATCTCGTAAGGAGAGAAATGTGAGGAGATTTTGCCTTGGCTATGTAACTGTAGCCAAGAATATTATGTTAAAAAGATTGGAAACTTGGATTGAAAATGCCGCTTGCTTTACTATCACTTGTCGAAGGGACATGGATGGCCTACTGCTATTGAGGAAGAAGAGGCATTGGAAGGGTCATAAAATTCACATATCTCATGGCTGTAAAAAAATGGAGACTGTGAAAAACATTGCGAAATACAATTCTATCAACTGTGAGGATTGATGTAAAGAGTTTTAGTGTTAAAATTGCTTTGTATGCCTTAGATTTGTGGTCTTTGTATTTATAAATGCTTTTAAGTGGTTTGTACATTGTAGGATGTGCCTTTGTTTGTTTGTTTTCTTTTTAGAAAGCTAATTTGGGGATCTTCATCAAGCAAACGGTAATTTCATAGAATTTACATATCTATGAAGTTACCGTAACTTCATGGAATCCACATATCTATGAAGTTATCGTTTGCTTAGTGAAGATTCCCGAATTAGCTTGCTAAAAAGAAAACAAACAAACAAAGACACATCCTACAATGTACAAACCAACTAAAAGCATTTACAAAAACAGAGACCACCAATCCAAGGCATACAAAGCTATTTTAACACACTGTTTACATCAATCCTCATAGTTGATAGAATTGCATTTTGCAATGTTCTTCACAGTCTCCATTTCTTTACGGCCATGAGATATGTGAATTCAATGACCCTTCCAATGCCCTTTCTTCCTAAATGGCAGTAAGCCATCCATGTCCCTTCGACAAGTGATAGTAAAGCAAGCGGCATTTTCAGTCTAAGTTTCCAATCTTTTTAACATAATATTCTTGGCTACAGTTACATAGCCAAGGCAAAATCTCCTCACATTTCTCTCCTCACGAGATTCATCATATGGATTTATAAATGACTCATTTTTTTGGCAATCATTCCTTTTAAACTTTTCTTCGAAAACTCTTTAGCGTTACAGGATTCGCTGTAGTCTCTCAGGAACATTTCAAATGCTTCCACCTAAATGTTTGAAAAAAGAAAAATTTATAAGGTGCACTATTTATTTTATTTTTTTGATTGACTTGAACAACATCAACCACTTGTTTATCCTTCACCACCACCGGACGGTAAGTCCTCCAGGTAACCGGTAAGTCCATTCCCCGTTGTTCCACGACAGGTACTTAGTTTTGTTTGGTGTTGTGGTTGTGTAGATCTATGCAGATTTTGTTTTAACAATTTAGCACTCATTCAATTTCCAATCTCCATTTTCAACTCAATTTTGATCTCTTACTTCCTGTCTTACTTGCCTCCTCTTCACCTCAACTTTTCCGCCGGCGCCTTTTACCCTAATTCCCCCCATTTTGTCGTTGAATTCAACCTAATTCTACAGGTTTATCATTAGATATTTTCGTTTTTGATTCGTCTTGCATATTATTTTTTTGTCTTTCCATTGTGAAATTTTGCCTGTTCTATTTTTTTGATTTGTCAGTTTGATATCTGAATTCATAAGTTTTTTGTGTTATAGTTTAGACTAATAGGACTTTATTTGCGTAAAATTTGTAGATTTCGAATTTGTTTTGTTTTTGCGACTTTTTTGCTGTTTGTTTGATTCTTGATTTCTTTATTTATTTTGTTTTTTTTTTCAAATTTCTTTACTATGAATTGAGCATTTATTTCTTGAACGAAAGAAATTTGATGTGAATCCTTTTTTATCTTTTTTGTTGCTATAGAAAATTTGAGTCTTATCAGCTTATCTTACTTTTTTTTCTTCTCTAATTCTAAAAATTAAAACTTCTTTTTTTGTCAATTTTGTTATTTGACATAATCAGATAATCTCTTACTATACCTGATATAGGTTGGCTATGTATTAAACAAGAACCAAACTATAAACACACGTTTGTATTTTGAAGTTTCGAATTCAATAAATAAGGCTAATTAGTTTCTATTGTAATGGAATTGTTTTGTGATTTTGTGGTTTGAAACAAGGAAAATTAAGAAAGACATGTTGATTGAACAACTTAAAATTGGCTGAACCAAAAGTTTAATTTCGATACAGAATTTACCACGAAATTAAAGCTATGGGCTCCTAAGAACACATTCAATCTTTAGCCAAAAGAATGAAAAGCAAAGGAACTTCAACTTACTTTCAACTACTCCAAGTTAAAATTAATTTGCAAAGAAAGAACAAGAAATGCTCAAAGGTTGTTTGTATTAAAGATGTAATGGAAGTGAATGAATTACAAGAGAGCAAGTAGCCTATTTATACTATAGAATTCAGCTACCAAAGATTAAATCTGAATATTACACAAAAGCAAGCTCCCAGCAGCTATATTATTAAATCTAGTGGATAAAAGCAAGTCTCCAACAACTATATTTTGAAATCTAGAGGATATTTGGAAATAAAGTGATTGGCTTGATTTGAATTGATTTGCAAATGTCCTTCAATAGTCTTCATATATCCTTGATGATTTTCAGCCATCTTGTTGATTTTATGGTTGAATGTTTTGCTTCGATTCTTGCTTCGCACGCTTTGTAAATTTGAACCCATTTGAGCCAAAATAAATACTAGACTTAAAAGAAAATTACAACTCAACTAATTAAACATGAGACATGATTAAGCTTGATCCTAAACCTGACTTAATCATTTCTAAAGGACTCAAATATTTGAAATAAAATAAAAGACTCAAATTAATGAAGACTTAGTTTATGACTACGAAATTAAAGGGCTTGACATTTGGACTTTGAAGTGGAGCGTCTTCCGTTTGATGTATCATTGTATTGATCTTAGCTAGCTCATGAGAATTAGATGTAGGTGATCCTATATCAATACCATTTTTTTTTTGTGAACCTTTTGTTGTTTATATAATTTTGCTGAAGTTATTTAAATTCGTTTCAGATCTGGTGGTTTTGAGTTGATTTTTGATTTGTTGTGGCTTTAGCTAGTGCTCCCTTTTAAGTTTTTTTGGTAACTTTTTTACTTTAGTCCTTAGTAGTTGAATATAGAGTTAGGAAGCAATTATGGTCACCTGAGGTCAGGTCCAAAAAGAGGGGGTTAGGGGGGCAACGTAAGTAGGATCTAGAACTATGAGTGGGGACTTGGAACATAGGTACCCTAGAAGCCAAGTCGTTGGAGTTGGCCAATGAGCTTTCTAAATACAAGATTCGTGTAGCATGTGTTTAAGAGACTAGGTGGTAGAAGCTTTCTAAAGGGATATAAGTTGTGGTATGTAGGTTTGGACGGCAGACATAGCAGGGTTGGCATCCTAGTGTCTAATAATATCGTAAAACAACTGGTTGAAGTAAGGAGGTGTAATGATAGGATTATGTTAGTTAGGATAGTAGTGGGGGAAGAGATCATATCCATCGTCAGTGCGTATGGGCCCCAAGTTGGGCTCGATGAGCAGGTGAAGCGCGAGTTCTGGGATAACCTAGGAGACCTCATGAGAACTATCCCGGAAGATAAAGAAAGTTTTCTTAGGAGGAAACTTTAATGGACATATAGGCAGAGATGCAGACAACTATAACTCGGTTCATGGAGGGTTTGGTTTGGGGGCAAGGAATGAGAGTGGGGAGAATTTGCTGGAGTTTGCGCTAGCAAAAGAATTGGTTATAGCAAACTCGATCTTCTGGAAGAAAGATGAGCATTTGATTACATATAAGAGCGGCGGACATGCAACCCAAGTTGACTATTTCCTAGTGCGCAAGGAAGATCGGGCCTCATGCTTGGATTGTAAGGTAGTGTTGGGTACAAAGATGCCCAGGATGAGGAAGAAAAGAAGGTCGAGTTCAGGGGAAAGATCATGTGTGGAGACTCAAAGGGGATATGGACACAACCCTATCAAGTAAGATAAGTTCGTTTGGCTTCCCATATCAGTCAGAGGATGCGAATGAAATGTGGGTGAATATGGCAAAAACCATTAGAAAAGTGACAAAAAAGACCTTGGGGGTATCGTCGGGTAAACCAAAAGTGTTAAGAGTCGTCGTGGTGGAACGATGAGGTGGAAAAGAAGATAAAGGACAAAAACAAGAGATTCAAGTAACTTATAGCATGCACGGAGGAGGAGGATAGGATAGAAAAGAGAGTGAGCTACAAAGAAGCAAAGCGGGCGGCAAAGAAAGCGGTAACAGAGGCAAAAAACCGTGGTTATGAGGACTTTTATCGGAAGCTTGATACCAAAGAGGGGGAGAAGCATATTTTTAAGTTGGTAAGGACTAGATATAGGCGACGACAAGACTTAGAGGCAGTGAAATACATCAAGGATGAGGGAGGACGAGTTCTCCTGAGAAAAGAGGACATCAAAACCAGATGGCTTCAGTATTTCTCTCAATGAGTCTAGGGGGACAAACGAGGAGGATGGTCAAATTTCTGACATCCAAAGACCACTGGAATATGGGTCAACGAGTGATATTACCACAGAAGAAGTAAGAGAAGATCTCAAAAAGATGGGGAGAATAAAGGCAGTCGGACTAGATAACATCCCGATTGAGGTGTGGAGGGGTTTAGGAGAAGAGGGCATTCGTTGGCTGACTAACCTCTTTAATATTATCTTCAAGACACATAAGATGCCAGAACAATGGAGGAACAACACACTAATACCTCTGTTTAAAAACAAAGGCGATGCGCAAATATGCGGGAATTATAGAGGTATAAAACTTCTAAGCCACACAATGAAATTGTGGGAAAGAGTGATAGAGAGGAGAATTGGACAGGAAACGGTTTTATGCCAGGAATGTCAACCATTGAGGCGATTCATGTTTTGAGGAGACTGATGGAAAAATATAGGGAGCGAAAGAAGGATCTGTATATGGTGTTCATTGACTTGGAGAAAGCGTATGATAGCATACCACGACGCGTCATCTGGGATAGCCTCAAGGCTAGAGGTATTTCTTCAGTGTACATTGAGGCTATACGAGATATGTATGATAGAGTTTCAACTAAGAATCAAACACCGGTGGGGATAACAGAGCCTTTTCCGGTTAAAGTTGGACTACATCAGGGATCAACTCTAAGCCTTTTCATTTTTACTGTGCTGTGACTTTAGTGGGACAACACCGGTACGTGAATCAGAGGTGTCCATTGGTGAAGCAATTGTTAAAAGTACGACCAAGTACAAGTATTTGGGATCGATCATTCAAAAGGATGGGGAGATTAACGGAGATGTAAGTCATCGTATACATACGGGTTGGCTCAAGTGGCGAGCAGCCATCGCGGTGCTATATGATAGGAAATTCCCAAGCAAGTTAAAAGGAAAATTTTACCGGGTGGCAATCAGATTTTTGAATATAAGACGGAAGTTACAGAAATGCGTATGCCGAGGTGGATGTGTGGGCACACATTGATGGATCGAATTAGAAACCAAGAGTTTAGGGACAAACTAGGGGTAGCCCCTATTTTTGGAAAATGCGCGAAAATAGATTGAGGTGATTCGGACATATGAAGAGAGACTTTCGACGCCCCTGTGAGGAGGGTAGAAAGCATTATATAGTAGAGGGTAAGAGAAGTCGAGGAATACCCAGGAGAACTTGGGATGAGCAAATTAAAGTTGATTGCATAAGTTAAACCTCTCTGAGAACCTGACTAGAGATAGGGGTAGTTCGAGGCGCCATATTCGTGTTTTAGACTACTGATTTCCTCTTAGGTTACTTATTGGTGTTCTTGTCCTTTTGCTTTTCTCGTCTCTATTTTTATTATTAGTATTATTGTTTTCATTTTTATTTTTTTAATTGTTTTTACTTATTTATTTTATTTATAGGCATTTAATTTATTTTTCCTGTGTAGATACTTCTCTTTATCTTTTTCGAGTCGGGGGTCTCCTTTGGCCGCGCTCTTCTTTATGGGTATGAGTTGTCGCCGTCCTTCCCTTCCCAGACCCTGTCCATAGTTTTTCTATGAGCGGGATACACTGGGTAGGATGATGATGATGATATTTTGTAATGTTAATGATGATTTTGGTGATTGCTAATCGAACATTAAGCAAGTTTAATAAATAGATTAGTGTTTGTAAAGAAGATATTGCGTGTATTTCGCATTGAATAATGTTGTCATTTAGAGCGTATAATGGTCATCGAAAATTATAATTAATTAAATTAAATAATTAATTTAAATAAATTAATTTAAATATATCCCAAGGTTGCAAAGTTTCTGTTTTTGAGCAAAAGTAGTGTTCACGGATCGCGAAACAACTCGCGGATCGTGAGTAATTAAGAAAAAGCTACTGTTTTGTGGGAGCAACAGGTCGCGGCTCGCAACCTATCTACCAACGGTTAGTTATAATGTAACTACAAACGGTTAAATATGGTTATATTAACCAGATATATTGGGATGGATTGATTGAAAGACGACATTAGTTCGTGAATCGATCTTATGTTTGATGGAGTAACATGTTGCTTCGTAAAATGGTGTTAGCTACTCTATAAGTATAGACCGCTTGTGTGGTTATTCTCTACATGCCATTTCTGATTTCTTTTCTTTTGTAGCATTTTACATAGAGAACTTGCAATCCTCGATTGTAAATTTCCGTTTCTTCTTCCACTTAAGTTTTCTCATGTTGTTCTAAATTCCGTGTGCTAGGAATTTAGTGTAATTCTTTGTATTTCAGAACATATTTCCGGTTTATATTCCCAAGCACCGTAGTAGGGAGGAAATGATGTTTTAGGAAAGAGCATCTCGCCTAGAATTAATATCAAGTTCAATACAAAATCTTCATGTTACTATGTTCGATATATGGTGATTCCCGATGATGAAGTTCACATTTGGTGTACGTTAAGCAAAGCTTTGAACTTGTCATATGTTTTTGCAACCTACTAAGTTTATGTAACTTTATTTTATAAGTTTGATTATTAATTTAAAGTCTCAAAACACAACAAATAATTAAATACTTGCTACTATAGCAAGAACAGTGAATAAGTAATGAGTGTTATGCTGCCCTACACTAGATTCTAGATTGGTTCCTACCCAATATTCTTATGAATGAATGCACTATGATATATTTACAAAGATTATATGTTTTTGTTGTTGCTCACCACATTTTTTGGGAATACAAATTTGACATTGTTGCTATTGTACATCTCTTTGTTAAATATGAAGGCTTAAGCCTGAAGCTTTTATAGTTTGATTGAGTTGCCTCTCTTAAATGAACTAATTTGACCTCTTAGCAACTTTAAACATGATACCCTCTTTTACTTTGGTCTCTGGGTATGCAATCACTGTAGTGGCATTGGGGTGATGTTATGTTGTTGTTTGATCTCTTGCATGAATGCTACTATGGCTTCATTTGCAAGATTGGAACTTCTGGTAAATATCGACAAGTTTCAGAAACTTTATGCATGACCTATATAGTCATAAAAGCAAAGAACTGGACATGGAGTTGATGACCATTGAAGAAAATAATCGCTTAAATGCATGAATCAGTTCTTATTTATGCTTACTTTCTGGACATTTTCAATCATCTTATGCTCTCAAGACACTAGAATACTTAATACGGCGATATAAGATTCATGTGTATAATATTGAGGAGTTAATCTTTTGTGCGTGCCTTATCACGACACCCACATTTTTGTTCGGATAGTACAATTAATTGACTTTGGAAATTGTCGTTGGAAGTTTCTAGATAGTGTCAAAAATTCTGGGCCCCCACCTACTAGAGAGGTCATAGTTCAGCAATGCCATCGTGACTTGGGCATTCTTGAGGCTATATGCTCCTATGCCACTGCCGTAAAGAAGCACCGGCCCACCACACCTGTGATTAGCTTTTGCACAGCCGTTGTGGTTGAGGTATTGGGCTCTATGAAAACTATTGATAGTGATATTGTGAAGAGAATTCTTCCATTCCTGAATTCTGGTCTGCAGTCTGGTGGTTTGGAATCTTCGGACTATAAAGCTGGCACATTTATGATTGTCAGTCTATTGGCGAGAAGAGTATCATTGTCTTCCAAATCAACAGCTTGGTTCTGTCAATTGCTGAGCTAGCACAAGCAGATTCACAAGCCTCACCAGATTTGCAGTGGGTTCAGTTATCAATCATGGCTTTGATCAACATTGTGCAAATGCAGTCAGTTGATTCACTCCCTTATAAGGCATTAGATGTTTTGAAAGAAATTATTGATCTTCCTTGGGATTCTTGTACAAATGACCACTAGGTTCAATATTGACAGATTTCTTACTGTGCTCTTGGGTTCCCTAATTGACTACAGTAGCTCTGATGACCGATGCCATCTTGCTGTGGTGTCAATCATTGAGAATGTTGATATCAGATACCTTATTCGAGACTTTGTTTTCAGACTTCTTTCTTCGTGTTTTCAGTTATCTCAAAATTCCGATGCTTCAAAGTTGTCAGGGTCAAGTAGTTGGGCTAATTAATTATTTCTTCTTCTTCATAAGAAATATCCTAAAGAATTACATTCTTCTGTTCATGAGTTCTTGAATGATAAAAAAGTTCTACTGAAGGGTGAAGATACTGTGGTAGAAGCCTTGTGCAGGATGTTGGATGGGGACATGAATTCATCTGTAGGCTTTACAGATTCGAACATTTGTTTTGGGTTAGAACATCCGAAGGCTGAGATTCGACGATCCACGCTCTCTAAGCTTGATTTGTCCGCCTTTTTAAATGATGGATTTACATCACAGAGGATAGTAAGTGTCCAGGATGCAGTTGTTCATTGTCTCTCTGATGATGATCTGAGTGTTGTTCATGCTGCTCTTTCTCTGGATAAGTTGTCAGAGCTTGTGGACCCTACTTGTCTGCTGGAGATATTCAAGGGTTTGCTTCAGAGATGCACTTAGATTATGTGGTCAGGTGATTTTAAAGATATTTTCTCTTGCTGGTGAGGTTGCTATTTTGTGTCTGAAGCTTGCGGTTTCTTTCTTGAAAGACCGAGCTGATTTCGTAGAGCAAGTTGCCACAATGATTCTCCCTTTTGTTCTTGTCTTCCCAAGGACAAAGAAAGTGAACTTGAAGGCCCAGAAGTTGGCCAAGGAAACCAATTGGTCCTTTTACAGAGATCTAATTTTGACATCTGATGTTAAAAAGGAGAAGAAATCAGAAAAGGAGTGGGTTTCTGCTGCTAATATGTTAATAGTTTGCAGCTTGGTGGTTGTATTTTCTGAGAATACTGAAGAATATACACTGGCTAAAATTTGAATTGTCAAAAACATTGTTCTTCTTGGTTTTACATCAGTCATTCACGATAAATAATGATTTTCATCAATTTTCTACTTTTTTTGAAGCTTGGTAAGATTTTATTAAGGTGGAATGGAGAACTTTTGAGTATGGTGAAACTTTTTTGCCTGGTCAGGAATTCAACTCTAAGATTATTGACTCAGAAGACCGGAAGTTTCTGGAGGAGTTTGAAGAAAACAATCTTAAAAATTTGAATTCAACGATCCTGGTTTGTGTTTTGGAGGGAAATTAAGGCATATTAATCAGCAGTGCCTATGAACGTGAGCGTGGGTGATGATGGAAAATTGATGTGTGCTTTGCGGGCCCTTTATGTCTTCTTTGCTGAATCTAATCTGAAGCAAGTTTTTGTGGAACGCAGAAATTATTTCATTCAAAACTGCAAAGTGTGACGCCTAGACTCCCCAAAGTCTAATTTGTTGCCCTTATTGGATCTATGGTTTTTGAAACTCTAAAAAGTGTTTTTTTTTTTTTTTTTTTTTTTTTTTTTTTTTTTTCCTTTAGTGATGTGTCTGTTTCCCCTCTAGTGAGTCCAACATTCCATAACAGTATCGGCGTCCTGCCTACGAACACAGGTACAATGAGGTAAAGGTCAAGTCCTAGCATCACAGCTCCGTTGTATGGCGTCACAATGAATAATGTGAAGTGTTGTCGGGGGGTTTATATGAATTTTGGATGTTTAGCGTCTAACCAACCACTTTTGCTGTTTTTCAATTCAGCTTTGGAAGAGATTGGGAAAAAGAAGTTGTTGCAGTTTTCTGGTTACCTAATTCACTAATCCCCATGTGAATTGTGAATTAAGACAAGCTAATTACGAGCAGTTTTTGGCAAAAATGTGAATTAAGAAAGAGAATCGCTTTGAGAAATATGCAAGCTTATTTCTGTTGCAATGAATATCTTGGTTGATTGACTTCCCTCAAAGACTTAGCTCTTCTAATGTTTCGTGAGCTGTAGCGTTAAAAATAAAACAAAAATAATGGCTGGGTATGATTCGAATCCTCTATAGTCCATGAACCCTAATGCGATTCTCTTCCTTCCCTAAAAATATGGCAATTTTATAGACAAATGACTAATATTAATTTTTCTGAATTGAAAAAGAAGTATGTACTCTTGAAACTGTCATTATAAGACATAGTCATTAGCTTTTTCTCATTACACACTAGCTCTTGTGCAGGGGGCTATTGAATCACAGTCAAATGCTTCTGACCCATTGATCAAGTAGCGGAAGTTAAACCATGTGCCTTCCGATAGTGTGAGTAAGGTTAAGTTTGTGCAGATTATGAGATATTTTTGCGTTTTCTCATCTCCTTCAGTCCTTGTTCTATGTAATTTTGTTTCCGAAGAAGATTTACACCTTTTTAGTCTATGATGATTGAATGTGGCAGTGGATGGAAATATTTGATGTTGCTTTGATGATTAGATACTGCAGTCAGCACACTCAGCAGTAAAATTTTCTGATCAATTACTCCTTTATCATGTGCAGCGTTCCTTTATTCTTCATTTTGATGGAGCTACAAAAGGAAATCCTGGTCCTGCTGGTGCCGGAGTTGTACTTCGAACTTCTGATGGAGCCTTGGTAAGTTGGTATGTGGATTAAAATGGCCTAATTATAAATTATTGATTTCTCAGTTTTTGGTTGTGTGGTTGTTCAAACTTCAACGTGAGAATCCATACAGATGTAGAATTCGTCAAGGCTTGGGAGTTGCTACCTGTAATGCTGCTGAATATCATGCCGTTATTTTAGGGTTAAAGAAAGCTCTTGAGATGGGTTATACAAGTATCCAAGCGCTGGATGACAGCAAACTTGTCTGCATGCAGGTAACCTTTTGAATTCTATATGTAATTTTAGCCTCATTCCCTGTTTTCACGGAGGTGTTTATATTATTACCCTTTTGCATTAGGGAGTACTCCTGCTTAATTTTTAGAAGCTAGTCTTTTAGGTCAATACTTCTATTGAGTTTGAGAAGTAAGTAAATCCTAATTGTAATACAGGTGGATCGTGAGTGTTTTAAGAGTTCATTTTAAAGAGTACTATGACGCTTACGATTAGTTTTATGAATTAACTAGTTAGTTGTGTTGTACTTTGTTGACCGTGCTGTAATTTGGGATTTATGTTAGTGTTAGCACTTAAGATTTTAGTTGTGTGTGTGACGGTAATACTTTTGTCTTTGATTTTATTTTCGCATTTTATTTATTAAAAGTAATTTTTATTTTTTAAGCTTCTAAATTGGCGGTGTTACACTTTACGTTATTGATATGTGAAGATTAGAACGTTGATACTTTTTATGGGTTCTCTCGTGATTGAAAAGTGAAAGCATGGATGTTAATCTGTCTTCAATGTGATAACTTGTGCCTTACCCTGAGTTATGGAAAATCACTTTATTGTTGCTGTGTGAGCTTCTACGGCACTTTTGGTTGTAGGTACTAAATGGTGGTAATGAGAATGATAGTGTAAATATTCATGAATTTAACCCGGTCATTGTCATGGTAATGAAACATTGATCATTAAAAAAGTTTTGTTCATAATTTTCCATCATCAACTGTTACCACATCTCCAAATGTTAATACATTGGAATAAATTTTGTGAAGAAAAGTGAGATGATTGAAGTAGAATAAGCATGGTCATTAAACTACTTAAGATATTTTCCCACCAAAATTACACTACTTTTTCAATACCATTTTAAATTCCACCATTTAATACCGACTACCAAACAGGCGGTTAAAGCTTTGATATGAAAATTGTAAATGGATTGCTATGAAAATCACCTTATGAGATAGAACCATAGCCTATTTTTCTGTTTACTCGGTTATTGTTTATGAGTGAACATTTTAATCTATGTACTGCAATTGCTCATGTAATACCCCTGAATTTCCGATCCCTTAAAGAAACCAAAACCGTAAAGGACGGGAGGAAATTCGGGTGTTACATAAAAGAAAAGGAAAAGAATTTGGATAAATTTTAAATATTAACTTTAAAAAGTTGAGTCGAAATTACGGCAACATCTGCCTTAAAACTGTGCGCCTTTGTAGAAAAACAAAAGTTATTTAGAAGCTAATAAAGTAAAGGTACCAACGGCCTATCAAAACTATGTCATGGCGGAATGATTCGTCGCCGGCTTCTCAAATTAACATGCCAAACATGGATCGTGGTTCCAGTGTCGACGTTTGCGTTTTAAAAAGACTTAACTCCTTAAAACCATACAAAGTTATAAACTACGCAGCGGAAACACAAATATACGAGGGAGGACACAAGGTCTCATAACAAAACATATACAACCAAAGTTTACAAAAGATAACAAGAGCTACAAAATCGAAAGATAGCGGTATGACATAGGTTATGCTTCGCCCTCATCACTCTCCCCAAATGCAAAGCAAAAGAAGCTCCATTACCTGCTACGTCTGTCTATGATCCTCCTGCTGCTCGACATTCGACCAAAGGCCAATGTGTCATAGCAGGACAATCATAGAAAGTCATCAATAATGAAACATAAACACAAACACGTACACGTCAGTAACTAGCATCAAATATAATAAGAGGCCAACTACTAGATAACATTATATCATAAAACAACATAAGATTATTTTATAAAACGCAAGCACGGATAGTAACTGTTTATCGGCCACTTATACTTCTTAATTTCATTACGTGCTTTCCAACCCGAACCATGTGTTCTTGGGTAGAATGCAGGTCCTCACGCTCCTCTTTTCAAACATAAATTCTTGCAAAACACGTATAGTATCAACTCGACCAAAGCATTAACAGAATACCTAACACATGACCTTGTAGAGCTTGTCTATCTTAAGGTAAGTGTGATCATAGTCTGTAATACCCTTGAGGTAACTTAACTTAGGCACACTTCTCACTAGCATAAACTATTCTATCAATAAGTAGATGTTCTATTAATGAGTAAACGTTCTATCAATGTGTAAGCTTTCTATCCAAGAATGAACCTTCTATCATTAAATAACTTTCGATCAATGAATAAACTTTCTATCACTGAATAACTTTATATCAGTAGATCTTTTCTCTACTTCCTGGCATAGTGACACGGCTAAGGGTGTTATCGGCCACTCGGCGCCTATGGCAAAGTATGAGCTCATGCCCCCTCCAGCTAACCCTCTCGGGTCCTACCTTCGGGAAAAACTAATACACTGGGGTACTAAACCAGTGAAGAGGCTATCATATTGGGGTTTGCAAGGCTCGCATGGTAACACTTCGGTCAAGGGGCAGTATCGGTCACCCGGCGCCCAATGGCCCAAGCATGCTCATACCCCCCTTACGGTGGTCCCATCGAACCTCACCTAGGGGACTACTAAATCAACCGGACATAATCCAGTTGAGTCACGCCAGCTAATCATAATCTAATACTTTATCAAATGGGAATAACTTACACTTTCGACTAATAATGAGCGCCCTGGGGTAGCAGCACGCCAAAACCCACTGAGCCCCTCAACAAAATATGAAATTCACCTATAAAGGAGTCATTCTAACTCCAATTAAGGCATAATCTAATTCTTAAATAAATAAGGGGGTGGTCCCCGCCTTCTACTAACACTCTCATTCTCTAAACTATTCTAAGCAAAAGGATTTCATAGTCGATAGCTCTTCATATAAAGTGTACTCACTAGTACCTCATAGTTTCGATACAATGCATACTATCACAATAAACAATAATGTCTTAAAGCAAATTGCATATAAGGGTTAATTACTGCGTATACGTACCTGTAAGCGTCATTGCACGATCAAGAGTTACAAAATCACCCGACTAAGGCTCTACTTTCCTCTTACAAAATGGGCACTTATATAAGTTATGAGTAGAACTAATAAGTTCCCTTAACTACTTTGCCATACCAAATTAAATACCAAAGTAACCGCTATCACCCATTCAACATGAGTTTTCGATTACTCTAGCACGCACACAACTCATTCAATACAAGTCAAAATCATTAACTCAACACAACATAAGTCTTTCCATCAAATTAAAGTAGAAGTATGTGTGAATGGTTTCTTTACATTAACTAATTTTGAGCATATCGGCTCGCGTTACCCAAAAATAACTAATCACAACTAAATCTTACAATTTAATATAACAATATAACGATAAGGCAAATCTTAGAGTTATCGTATTGAGATATCATTTGTTACATTCTCCAAAGCTATTAAGAACTATAGTCAAAACAACACGACAATTAGCTTTAGCAACCATCGACGATAAGTTGACATTATGCTCTTGGCTTACTAATATCATGTATCTATAACTTCAATAACAACCTAATAAAGGTATTTGTAATTCACAACAATCAAACCACAACAATTAGTAGCTATTATTCTCGATTTAATCAATCAAAATCACTTTCATAGTCAACTAACATCATCACCATTACTAATTATTCACAATAATAAACAATCGACCAAATCTTAAAACAACTTTTAAAGTTATTTAAATCAATCATCACCAAAATATAGTACAAAACACATTATTAGTAGTTTCATCTCTAAATCCAAGCTCTAATCGTTTCGTGTTCAAAGATAACATATTTAATTACTACCCCTACTAAGATTCAAAGAAACTAATACAAAATCAACACACAACCCATAATTTCAAATTACCTTTCAAACCCTAAGTTATAAACATGTTCAATTCATCAATTAAACTCTTACCCACAAAAAGATTCAATGAAAATAATACAAAAATCAATACTAAACTCATAAACTTGATAATAGTTTCAATTAAAGACAAGAGAAAATCAATTAGGGAAGAGGATATGGCTTACTTAGGCGAACAAGAGAAAAGGGGTGAAGAGAGGAGTGGTAACTGTAGTGGTGGACCACAATTGGTGGTCGTGTGGGGCAGCCGCCACTGCTGGAGGTGGAAAAATGCAACAGCAGCTGCTCTTGGGATGGCTCACGGTTGCTGTCTGCTGCTTGGGGTGAGTTGCGGTTGCCGTCTGCTGCTTGGGGTGAGTCACGACTGTCGTCTGCTGCCCTTGGTGGTAGTGGCGGCTCAGCAGTGAGGGAGAGGGGAGAGAAGAAGAGAGGGTAGAGGGAATGGAGGCGTGAAGAATGGCGTGATTCTTTGTGAGTGAGGGAAGGAGTACTCACGACCCTAACCCATCCTTTTATATTATGTATACACTTATTTATTTATTTACTTAGGTTCATTTTCTTGCGAGGCCCAACTAAGAAACTCACCTTTGTATGCTCACACATTTTAAATAAAATAATTATTTTGATTCGAACCCCTTTATATAGAATCATAATTGTATTTTTAATATAAATATATGTTAATATTTAAATTCGTATATAAAAGGAATTTATTAAAACTACTAAAAAATAAATTTAATATAATTATAAAATATCCAAAAATTATTAAAATATTAATTAATGACGTCGGGAAATCTCAGGGTGTTACAGACTACCCCCTTAAAAGGAGTTTTGTCCCCGAAACTAGAGTTACAAGAGTACAATTCATGAAAATTTGTATTTCTAATAACTCAAGGATCGTGACCTTATTGACACTATTAACAAAAGGATACTCAATCTATTAGAATATTCATACATATCTCATTTCGAGTATTTATAATCGCCTAAATTGGCTCAAACAACTAATCAAAAGCATGTAAATATCACACCAATTGATTCAAACAATCAATCAAAAGCATGTAGATATCACACAAATTGGTTCAAACAGTCGATCAAAAGCATGTAGATTTGTAATAGGTTGTTATCATAGACGCGAAAATGCGTGAAAGCGTAGGAGAAAATGCGTGTAAACGCGCGAAATTCTATCGCATTCTACCCCCCTTAAAACTTAGTTACGACCCCGTAACTCACTAACCTCGAAACATATACAAGGATAGTGTGGTCAGTACTACACACCCTAGTATCTAGGTCTCAATATGTTCTCTTAGTAAGACAAGTCTCCTCAATGTTTACAAAAGTAATAGATCTAGCAGATGTGGCTTTTGAAAAGTGTATCACTTGAACTCGTAACAACACGAAAAGTCTTGTTATCTAATGTAATTCTTCAAACAACCTTTCCACTTCTACGTGACCACCTAAGGTCGTACTTTTTGATAATCTTGAAATGTACGGAAGGTTTAACTATTATAATTTAAATCATGAATGGGGGTAAAATATCAAAACAACAAAGTCCTAAAAGTAAAGTGCACGAAGTTGCTCAACACTTAACTTATTAGAAATGGAGAAGAAGCAAAGGTTTATAAGGTCACGTGACAGTTAACGGTTAACTTAAACGGTCAAACGGTAAAAACCGTTATAAGGTAGTGTTTTGTAAAGAAATGTATTATATAAGGTAGTTTTTTGCAAAAAATTTTAGATAAGGTAGTTTTTTGCAAAAAGAGGTATAGAATAGGTAGTTTATTATAATTTTCTCTTTTTTTATAAGTTATAGCTGATCATAATTAATCACTTTAATGTCTAAATTGATCATTCTTAGGTTAAAATTGAAATTTTTTATAACAAAAAAACTATGAATATTAGGTCATTTACAAGAGCATTCAAATCAATTGACAAATATAATTCGAAATCAACACTTTCGCCACCTTCACATCCAGGGTAAGAAATTATTACACCTACAACTTTATTTCTAAGTCCATTATGAACAAAAAATTGTTAAGGAAAGAACGGTATCACTATTATTGATCGATAAATTAAAGAATACAAGTACTCTTATGTTTCATTATTCTATTAAACTATCTTGTTGCATCGAATAAGAGTACTTATTATGGGCAATGTTTTAACGCTATTGATAATGTTATACTATTCATTTGTTGTTTGAAATTCAACTACAGAATAATACCATCAAATTACCTCAATTCTGAAATTGTGAAAAAAAAATCATATTTAGGTATAAATTGATCAATTTAGCATCAAAATTGATCAATTTTAGGTCAAAATTGAAATTTTTTTATTTTAGTTGATCTATTTAAGGTTTATTTTAAGTTAAAATTGATACGTTTAAGGACAAAATTGATATATTTAAGGTCAAAATTGAATAATACCCATAAAATGGGAAAAACAAAGGAAAACATGTGAAATCGTTACATACGCAAATTGGACTGACTTTAATTGACGGTCTCATAAAGAGATCGTCTCTTCCAAGTTTTTGTGATCAAACATATAAAAATCGTAAATGATGATGATGACAATCTTGACCTTGTTCGTAAGCTGCCAGTAACCGTTACTAAACCCGTGGTTCTACCCAATGTTCTTCAACCACGTGTGGTTGTCTTTGACGGCGTTTGTCGTCTCTGTCATTCTCGTATGGGCGATACCCATCTTTCTCGTTTTGCTACTTTTCATATTCTTTGAGCTAAACTTTAAAATGTGTAATTATTTTTAGCACTAGTTTAATTTCATTGCTATACATTCAACATTTAAGTTCATGAAAAGAACGTAATTACTGTTTTAATTGAAGTATTTCCTGATTTTTATTGCTTAGAAATTTGATTCAAACTTCTGATATACTAATGGCGATGAAGAGCGGCGGTGTATCAAGTACTCCTGATTGAACATACGCTGCCAGGGGCAAAGTCAGAAATTTAGACTATGGGGCCAAATTGAGGATGCTGTCAAAAAAATAAATTCAAAACTCTAAAGTCGGTCCTAGTACTTCGACCACTAAATTTTAGTTAATTATATTTTGTGATACCTAATGTGTATTCAGGTGTAGATTTGCCTATGGTTGCTGTTATAATTGAAGTATTTCTTGATTTTTGTTGCTTTGAAATTTGATTTAATTTTTATGATATGGTTATGGGTTTGAAGAACTACCGTGTAATAAGTACTCCTAATTGGTCGTTTCTTTCATTTTATTTTGATATGATTTGATGATTATTTTGAGTGTGAGATGGAACATATGTTACAAACTTTTAATCCTTAGTTTCAAAAAAACTCGCAGAGATTTGAGGTTCACACCTTACATAGGTGATCAAGAGTCAGTTGGAAACCTCTTTGTATTACAATTTGCAAGGATAAGGTTGCATATTTTACCCCTCCTAGCCCCGCTTCCGCTTAGGCGGGAGCCATGTAATGGGATTGGGGTAAGGAATGCAATGTTGTAATGTTGAAGTATTTGAGAATGGCCCGAAAAGAAGTGTGTTGCGGATAGTTTAAATTGGAGGGAGTACACGATAGGTTTTCTAGTTTTATTAGTTGTATATTGTCCGGGGAGAGGAAAAAGGATCTTAAAAGGGTTTTCGTATTAGAAGTAAGATGATATTGCATTTCAGAACTAAGCAGCAATGTTGACCTTTTAGAATTGGATGTAGATAGAAACCTACTGACCTGATTGTAAATTGGCTTCTGTTAGTTTTTCACTGCTCCTCTATGCATATATATTGAGCAATAGACTTGTTGATAATCAACCGGATCTGGAAATCCTAATTCAAGCCCTTAACTTGTCAAAATTGTGCTTGTTTTCAACAGCAGTTTTACCTCCAAAAGGTGTCTTGAATCGCGTAATACATAGGTTAACAAAAAGGAGTCGTGTCAGACCACATTTGTTGATAATCGATTTTACATTATTAACTAGTGTTTTATCCCTATGTTTTCTTGATCATTTGATTTTCTAGGTGTGAAGCTGGTTATAAAGGCTGATAAGTACCAGAAACTCAAGTTCTGCTACCTTCAGTCTGAGACCGCTGAACCACATATGAAACTCTGTGGTGTGGAAAGGGAGGATGTGCTTCGCCGCTTTATATTCATTGAAAGTCTAGGCCAATATCATCGGGGTTCTACAGGTAGGACCCTTTACTTAGTGTATTACCTAACTGTCCAATGCCCACTTCTAGTTTGGTTTTTGCCTAAACTTTGTCGGTTCTGGTTTATATAATTCTTGCTCCTACTCTATTATTGAAGTTCTGTACTAAATTGAATGAGTTGTGTTTCGTAAAGGTGACACTTTTTGAAGTAGATTTTAGCATTTGTGCCCTATGGAATATGTCAGTTTGGATATTCTGGTTTGGTTGCTCTCTACAGGAAAAACTTGAACTGGATTTGTAAATTAGAAACAAGTTCTCTCATTGAAAGTCTTTAGAAGTTAAAACCATAACGGTGCTTAACAGTCGAGTTTCCTGTTTGCGCTGCAATTTTCTTCTTCTGATTATTAATTTCTTAAACACGCCATTTAGATTCATTTAGTTCTTGTATTCTGACATCCATTTCAATTTTTCAATCATTTTATCTATACACCTCTATCTACAATGTCACATACCCTAATGTTATTTTTGGAATGTCTTGCCAGCTGCACTGAAAGTTCTATCATACTTGCCATTCCCTTACTCAGCATTGAGCTCTCTTTTGATGATTGCAACTCCAGCAAGAGATGCCATCTACAACTACATTGCTAAACGACGTTATGATTTATGTGGGAAGGAGGAAAAATGTCTTGTTTTGAAGGAACCAGAGATGCTTGAACGGTTTGTTGACAGGGAAGAACTTTTGAAGCAACTTCACTCGGATATCTAGTTGTTCCTGCTCTGTGGAGTCGTGCCTTGTTTATGTCCTACTAAAGTAGTCTTCCTTCGTGAACTTATCCAACTTGTATAGTTTGTAACTGTAATTAAGAGCAACTTGAAAGGTAATCAAGCAGCGGTGCAGATTTTGTTTGTTGCTAATGTGAGTAAAATGGCTTGTAAATATATTTACTTACTATTTGCCAATGTCTATTGCATGAAAAAATTGACTGGAATAGTTCTAGTAGATATGAATTTTGTAGAGTGAAAAAAGATGGAACTGAGCATTCTATTGTGGTAGACTCTCATAAGCTTCCATTTGGACGGTGTTTGGAGGGCTAAATGTATATTTGCTTAGAAAAATATCATCTTAATTTACTGCAACTTCAAATAAATAAAAGCCGTCTTTTGTGAATCTAATTCAAGTCAAACGAGTATGAAATATATGCACGAAATTTTCAGAAACCTGAACCAGACATCATGAATCTGTGACAGACGGTCACTCTATCATGACATATTCCATGTTCCATAGAAAAAATTTATCAGCCAACAGTCTAACCACGCCACATTTATTCAACCATCATATGGATCTCTACGAATTGCTCGAATCTTCTGGATGACCTAATGAACTACAACTTACAGCAATAGAAGTTGTCTTTCTGCTGGTTCCCTATCAAGAAATTAAAATTTTTCAAGATGATGTACTTAGATATTATCTAAAAACATCAAAATTCTCTTGTTGACATGTCTCTACTTGCTACCAGTCCATTCTTTCCAATCTTTGTCTACATTTTCTTGAGCCCATTTGACAGCAACTCGTGCAGCTTGAGGTCCCCCAGGTAACCCGCGCTCATTCAGAGTGTCAGCCATGTCAATAAAAGGGAGTACTAGCAAAGTGCCTGGCCCACCATATTCGGTATGCAGAAAGTTTTCGAAGATCTGTCGAGAATCCAACAGCTTAGTGTTTACTCAGTATGAGCACATTATTCTTTCAAATAAATTGATGGATCAACGGAAATTATAAGAATATACTTATAAGTTTATTTAAGAACTATTAAGAGAATTTACAAATTATGTAATTCAATAGAATATCTCAGTTGGTGTTTCAAATTACCCCCAGTGGATCATACATAAACTAGATTTGAAAACAATTTCAAGCAATACCATTCATTATTTTTTATTTTAAAACTCATCAACATTCAACAACATCGTTCCCCAATGTCAATAACTGGCTCTCATCTATAGAGGGTTTGGCCATTTGGAAGAGCCGGTTGTACAAAACCTTACCCTTGTTCGTTTAACAAAGAGGTTATTTCCGATTTACCCTTAGCAGCAAATATCATCTAAGCAGCGCACATGATTCAAGAAGTCATTATAATATCATCATCATCCCAAAGCGTCTCTGCCCAGAGGCAAAGGTTTGGAGTCATTATAATATAGTCTATAATAATCCAAAATCAAAGAATTATAACCTTCGGCCCCTTAAAAATAAGGCGAAAAGTTGCCTAGCATCTTGTACCAACAGGCCAATTTTGTACAACCTTAAATAAATACACAAAAGAATTGGTTTTACACTAATACAACAATACCAAAATCTTAATCACAAAAAATTGAATAACTTTATGAATTTTAGTCCATTGAAAAGTATAGTAAATGGGTAACATGAGCTGAACAATCAAGATTGGGATGATTTATATGCTTCATTACCTCAGTACAAATGCTCACAACTTCATCCAATCCATCCCCATAAACATCTTTCTTTGATAACTTCTTCACCAGATGTGTCTTAAACTTCTCTGTTTCCTACTTTCCAACCAAACAATCTGAAAAATTAAAAATGGGCAGAAAATACAAAACAAAAAATTAACCCAAAAAATAAATTGAAAGTATCATGAACTTACAGATTCAGCAAATTCAGGAATTGGGTCAGGAAATTTGTACTCAGCTGCCTTACAAATGAAATTTGATGAAGATTGAAGGGTTTTTTGTAAGGGGAGATTAAATGCAACTAGCTTTGAGTTTGAATTACAAGTATTAATACCCAGAAGTGTGGAAGAACAAGAAGAAAAGGGTGAATATGAAGGACTGAAAAAGGGGGTTGTAATGAAGATTGAGGAATTATTCGATTTGGATGGATGAAGAGATAAAGTAAAAGCTTTACTCCAAGCCATTTCCTCTGTTTTTTTTTCCTTTACTAACTTTTCTCTTTCTGTGCTGCGCTTATCCAGCTCAATGGCAAATTGTTTAGGCTTCCAAGGAAACGCACAAGTGTATGTACAGGGGGATACCCAACCACTACTCCCAAAGGTAAAAAATTATGTTAAGATTTTACTGTTATATAATATGATGATAAATTATTATTTCTAAGGAAATAAATCTATTAGAAAAGAGTTTTGATATTATAAAATTGTTGCTCAAAAGTAATAATTTTATTAAATGTAAATAAATAACAAGTGAAAAAGAGTTCAAGTAGGATAAAAGCTCTATTTCAAAGTTACCTTGGGAACCATTATTTAATAATCTTATTAGAAAGGAGTTCAATAGGATCTATTTAAGCAAATAAAAATTCCACCCATTAATTTTTCTCCTTTTCCTTTTCTTTTAAAATAAAAAAAATCAATAATATATATATATATATATATATATATATATATATATATATATATATATATATATATATATATATATATATATATATATATATTACCCCAAACATTTCTCCTTCTCCTTTTCGATTAACCCAGCAAGAGTTTGAAAGTAAGGCAACCAAAAACCTTCAATCATCTTCGTTCTCAAATGTTCGAACTCAAGTGAATCGATTCTTTCCTCTTCTTTTCGACATTTTCTCTGGTATTAGGGCTGAAATTTCTTATTTTCTTGCTAAATACTTCTATACATGAACAAATCCTCTTTCCATGGTTCCTTTGACTTCGAATTTCAACGATAATCGAAGCCAACCATTTCGAAGCCAACAATCATCTTTGTTCCATCTGGTTCCTTGATTTTCGGAAATAACGAACAAAATAATAACAGGTATAATCCCGTCTTTCTCTGAATTTCAATTCTATAATTTCTGATCATGAAATTTCGATCTAACCCTTCTCTCCCTCTCAATTCATCTGATTTCTTTGAACCCAACAGCTGCACCATGAATGTCACCCAACCTTCTTGAGCATTTTCGAAGAACCGTGCCTTCTTGCTCTCTCTTCTTTCGGCACGTCCTAGTATACGGCAAGAAGGTAGTCAAGTTTCTTTTGTTAATTTTGTTATTTCATCCTGTTAGCCGCATCTTTTGGATATATGCAATTGGATTACCATTTCTTTATTACATTCAATTGACATGCTCTTACCAAATTAATCTTTTCAATCATAAAAAAAAAAAAAAAAAAACTTATGAAGTTAAACATTTGAGATGCATTTTATAAGTTGCTCAATTAAAAGTAGTTGACCTTGTAATGATTGCTAGTATAGTGGAAATGTGATGTTTGATTACTATAGGAATTAGGAGTGTTAATGGCAAAATATTTAATAATTTGATGTCTTGGAATGAATTAAACGGTTCTTGTGGACTCATTAGTGGTGAGTAAAATCTTTATTGTTGTGCTAATTGGATAATTGGACCATCTTGAAAAGAATGAGTATTATATTAATTGGTATAAATAGGCGATGTTGAGATGTAATAAGTTATTTGCTAGTATAGTAGTATCGAATGCTCTTTAGTGATATTGTGACTTTGTTATGCTCCAGGAGACGTTATCATCGAAGAACCCTTCTAGTTGATAGCTGAGGGCCAGACTCGAGTCCTTAAAGCTACGTTGTCGGTGAGTAGTAACAGTCCCTAAAAGGGGTTTGGCCAGACTACATTCTTAAAAATAAACTTTTTACTAAAGCTGTTTTGAAATTGGAAATTGTTGACACAAATGTTGTTGTGAATGCTTATGTTGATATTATGATATGGTGAATGGATCGGGCTTGCGAGCTGGTCATTGACGGAGTTGAGAAACATTGTTCCCTGCTCCCTGTTTTGAAGCGAATTGTCATTCAGATATTGACTAGCTTCACCCGAGAGCGACATAGCCCTAGAGCTATGGGGCACCTCTCAAACTAGACTCCCTGTGCGCACATAGATCTAGGGAACTGATGTTGCTTTTAAACCTATGATTTGAATTACTGTGTTTTATTGTTTTGGATTGTTACTTCTCATTCAGTTTAATCTGACCCTCTATTGTTTCCATCTTTTAGTTTGATCACAGATCGGAATCGGTCGGGAACGATGGGTTAGCGGTGTTGAATAGCGTTTCAAGGATGTATATTGAGCTGAGCACGTAGGAATTTGTAGATTTGTATTAGAATTTTGGATAAATGTATATTAGATTTGATTGTGTTGGTTGTAATGGACTTGTAGAGAATTGTATGATTATCTTGTGTTTTAGTTAGATATTTATTTTGAGATTTAGCTGAATTAGTCATGTTAAAAAGCTTGTGACCCCTTTGCTCGAGTTTTGAAAGTGTGATTTCAGTTTCTTGGAAAATGAACCCGTGATGACCCTGTTTACTCAGTCAACGGTAAGTCGAGTTGTTACAGTTGCTCTTGCCATGTGTCTTCAAACTTGTGTTGTGTACTCTCTATCCATGCCCTACAATGCAATATTAGAAATGGGCAGTCAGTTTCCAAATTTGCCATTAAACTATCACAATATTTTACTTTCTAAATTGTAATATTAGCCATCAGACGATGACAATGATACATGTTAGTCACACCTGAAAGTTAATTTTAACAAAAAAGTTCAGATTGAGGTTCTCCTGCAACAATTAGAAGGTGCAACATAACATATGCTATGATGGAGGTCGAACACCGATTATACTTCGTATAATTTTTGGATAAAAAAAGTTAAAAGAGAATATTATAACCATAGAAAAGTAACGGGAAAAGAAGACGAGATGTGCATCTAACAAGAAATTGAGTTACAAATTAAACTCATTTCTTTAAACCTCCTCGGAAGTAACTCTTGTAACACCACAACAAATCAGGATACATAATAAGACATGTGAATCAGAATACTTAATATTTAAGACCTTACTAATATTAATCCTCAAACTTTCGTTTTATTGGCTAAACTAGTATGAATTTAACAAAAATATACCTTAATCCTAAATCAATCATAATCTCAAACTTCTGTTATATTGAAAAGGTTAATAAAGATATTTAAACTAAAGTTCATTAAACATAGATTCAACCATAGATTCAAATTTCATACAATTAATCAAATAAAATCATTACATTGATCAAATTAGGGTCAAACCCTCAATCCTAGAAAGAAAATCTACTCACTAGACATAATGATGAACATGTCAACAATAACAAAAACCCTAATTATAATACTAAACATAATGTAAATAAATAATTAAAGGCAATTAAATAAATGATTGAAGAGCAAAATAACGATACTTACGAATTAGAATGTAAATAAACATGAATTGCATGAAAATAAATAAAAGTAGCAATGAAGAACATAAAAACTGAGTTTGTAGACTAAGAACTCAAAACTAGAAAATTAGGGCATAAAAATATAAATTAAGACTTAACTCAAATTTGAAAATAAAACTACCCTATTTAAACTAAAAGCTATTTTGGGTAAAATTTCGAAAAGAAATAACCGAAATCTGATATTAAAATAAAACTAAAATAAATTAAATCATTAAAGTAGTGGGAAGATACTGTAGGTGCGGAATTCCAGGAGAAAACGAAGACTCGCCGGCCATCCCTATGACCCGAAGCCGAGTCGGCTTCTGATGTTGACAAAAACCACATTTTTGGTTTCAAAAAAGGCCGCCGAGTCGGCTTTCATTGCTGCTGAAAATTGCAGCAAACTTCAAACAGTCGCTATTTCTTGCTTGATTGTTGAAATTGGTCATATAATATATCGTTGAAAAGCTTTTGAAGTCTAGTTTTCAAACCCGCAAACCTTGCATGAATAAAATATTCCTATTAAACGTTATGACCAAAAGAGTGAACATGTATCAAATTTCACCTTAAAACTTTTACATTATAAACACTTTTCTACTCTTTTGCCCATCTTCTTTATAACCATCTTCAAACGAGCCAAAATCTTCTTAGTAAACTCCTTCATCATTAAAACCATAAGAATTAAAACCATAAGAATTATGCTTAAAACAATCAAAACCACTCAAAATCAAAATGAATAACCAAAATGGATATAGTAGTATAAATCTTCAAAATAAGTACAAAATTACTAACAACAACTATCAATAAGGAGTATAAAATGATATAGATAAGTGCAAATAATTGCACTTATCACTATACCAGATAGTTCGTCACAAACACACGGGAGGCGTATTATATTGCCCTCCACATACATTGGCGGTCCAAGATACATGACCGACATATACCATGATGCCATGGGAATTTGCAAAACATACGACTTTTCAGATTTGTTTATTACATTCACATGCAATCCCAAGTAGCCAAAGATTACACGCGTTGTGAACACAAGAGGAATACATGCAGAAGATCGACCAAATATTCTTTGTCGCGCATTCAAAATGAAGTTAGACACTTTAATTAATGATTTGAAAAAGGAGAGTTTATTTGGCAGAATAATTGCAGGTTCGTTATCCTTTCCCATTTAATTTACTTGTTTCGGTGATGAAACGAGGAAGTGGGATACGCTTGAAATACCTGGAGACAAGTAGAAGTGTGATCAAGAGAAGCGACTTATGATAGGAGGTGACCTGAATTCCTGCAAGATAACGTTAGCCTTGTCCGGGGGGTGATCTCCCGGAAAACCCTTCCGACGCTCAAGTTAGAACGTAAATCGGAAATTAATGAATGACAGATTATAGAATGAATACAAGAAGGAAGGTCGGGATTGAGATTGCTTGTTCTAGTGCTAGTGGTTGGGAAGGCTTGAGGAGGTAGTGTAAGCAAGGATACTAGGAAAAGCTGTTTTTTTAGATGTCCCTTCCCCTCTGATGGTTGTCCCTATTTATAATATTGAAGGGGAAAGTTACTTCAGAGAGGAAAGGTGGAAGATCATGGGAGTAGTGGGAGTAGTGGGAGGTGGACTGGTCATGGGAAGAGTGGACAGTTATTCTCTTGAAACAAGGAGAGCCAAGCATGACTGAAGAGTGGAAGGTGGTGGGCAGTTATTCAACTAAAAAGGAGGATGGCCAAAGAAGATAGATGACAGGGAAGTTAAGTATTTCTGAAGGTAAGATGCCATGAGCCTTCCAAGGAAGATGGGAAGTTCAGCAGAAAGCCCATTGACCAAAAGTCAAAGTCGATCCGGAAAGGTCAAGGGGTATTTTAGTAATATGATGTTTAATTAATAAATAAATAAATTAATTAAAAAAAACAGTACCATGACATTTAGCCCCACGCATGAAGGGTGAGGTGAGGGGAGAACCACAACGACTAGAAACATCCTCCTTTATGCGGAAAAACAGGTGCCCTGACGAATCTCCTTAAGGATCTTAAAAATTGAGTTTGCAAGCTTTGAATCGACAGTCCTTGCGCTGAATTCTGAGTTATAATGAAAAAGATATGACCTTTTAAGCTTGTCAGGTAAGAACATATTGAACATGGGCCAAACGGGAATGCGAAGCCGCGGCTTGAAGTATGCCGCGGAGTAGCCCCAGACGCGTTATATTACAACAGCGAAATAATGACTGTGGGATCTAGATTCCGCGACATCTTGTCTCGACCTTTGCTTTCACTGATATCGCAGAAATCAGGTTCTCAACAAAACACCCAAGGAGGGTCCGACTTATCGACTATGCGGACTAAATCAACTGTCTGTTTTGAACCGATGCCGCGTAACGCCAATTTTTTTACGAATCAGATTCCTAGTAATGACGCGGCGTTGCATTCTTCTCAAGATATTTTTACCCCTATGGTTGAACTATGCCGCGAACTAATATTTTGCATCTTCACTCGTAAGTTCAGCACGAGAATCCCTCTTCAATACTTAGAATATTTTGAGAAAGAGAAGGACCCCCTGGGGGTCCGACTTATCGACCACACGGATATCTTTAAAAATATTCAGTACTTGGTCCAAGCAGCCCTCTTTATTCCAGCATGATACGGAATGAGCCCCATAACTCGCATCTTCAATCCTACGGACACACATGAGAGGTTCTATACTTAGGATTTTTTACTTGGATTAGGGTCATTTGGGGGTCCGACTTATCGACCACACGGATAAATATGGGAATCAGCCACTTTACTTTTCACCCCTCCTCTTTTATGACGAGGAACCAGCTCGCAGACCCGTGTCTTTAATCATACAGAAATATGGGACTTCTCTTTATATTATGACTGGGTGCACCAAGGAGTCCGACTTATCGATCATACGGATTTCCTTCTCCCTTGAGATATTTTTATATTTCCTTCCATCACATTTTACACGCCGTGTCCATAAGTCGGACGGAAGAATGGGTAATCTCTATACTTAAAATGATTTTCCTTTCTGAAGGTTCAGTTTAGGGTCCGACTTGTCGACTCTCCGGACATATTCGAGAGCTAAAGGACTTGAATAATTATCTGCTCCTCCCTCCCTGGGGGTCTAACTTGTCGACCCACAGGTTGGATGGCTTTGACATTCAAACATATTTATGACGTTCCTCTCTAATTGGGGGTCCGACTTTTCGACCTTCCAGCTATATTCAAGAGTTAACACTTAGAAAAATTTCGCAACACACCCTTTCAACCATGGTCCGACTAATAGACTTCACGGTCATCACTAAACACTTAAAAAGTATGTTTTCCCCGACTTATCGACTTCCCAGTTTTCCTCCGGAATTCCATCCTTTCGTTCGAATGCTCAAGTCCCAAGTGAAGCATTTATTGCTGTTATAAATAGGATAGTTGGAATAGTTCCATTTCACCTAATCTTCATTAACTTCTTCAAATCTTCAAATTGCGAGAAAGAGAAAGTAGAGAAACGCTCGGACAATCTTCATCCCTTCTTCAAACTTCTGACAAATCTTTTGAAGATCTTCAAAGTTTCTGACAGATCTTCATCAAATTTCTGACAAATCATCAAATTTCTTCAAGGTATTCAAACTTTTCCCAGATTTTTCGAATTTCTTCAAGTTATTCTTCAAACTGTTCTTGAATGTTAGCCTAGAACTTTGAATTTGTTTATGAATTTAGTCTCTATTCTTTACAAGTTTCGACTACTACTTTATTTTTAACATGGACGTCGCGGCTACTCAAGAGACTATAGCTAACTCAGACACCAACCCTACTAACTTGCCGGAAACTCTTTTGATAGTACCTAGGCGTCTTAATAAAAAGGGGTTACCAATGAATGACTCGGATGAAAGTAGTTCGGTGAGAATTACCCCTCATTATGAACCAATAAAAGATGGGGATGAGTCGTCTGTATCCCCTATATACCCTCCGGAAATTATAAAAACTGCTCCTTGGGAAGTGAGCGTTGCTTTCTTTCCAAATTACTTGCCGCGAATAAATCCTGACCTAGAAGGGTTATTGTATGTAGATATGGAAAACTTTGAAGGATCAGCCGAGTCTTCCGGAAGGGAGAGTGCAGCGCCAGTTCCTCCTCCATTCTACATTCCAAACGGCGGGCCCCTAAATTACTTCATTGATTTACAGACCAAAAGGGATCTAGACAACCGCCGGGAGGCCATCTCTCAAAAGTGGGGTTTGAAGGATAATATAAACATTATTACCCCGGGGAATTATGACACCGTTAGGTTTCCTCCCCCACATTGTATAGCAGTATACTTTCCTTCTTTTGAATTAGGGCTCAGATTTCCTCTCCACCCGTTTTTTAGGGAGGTGTTAGAGTTTTTGAACATTTCAGTGCCCGAGTTATACCCAAACGCCTGGGGTTGTATGGTGGCCTTTTTGATCCTATGCAAAGTTTTGGCCGTGCCACCAACACTCACAGCTTTTAGATACATATTTAGAGCCCGCCTATGTAATTCGCAATCATACGGCTGTGGCTGGATTACTTTTACACACCGTCGAGGACTGAAGATAGTCCAAGACCTCCCCGATAACCAGAAGGGGTATAGGACGAAATTTGCATTTTTGTATAATTCAGAGGGATGGAACATCAAGACCTCTTTTGACATTAAACCCAACCTCACGGGTTTTAATAATGGGATCCCGCAGTGTTCTTTTAGTGACGCGGTGATCATAGAGTACGCAAAGATGGACGTTCAGTTGGGAAGGAAACCAATGAACGTCCAACTTAATTGGATACCTGGTCGCCCTGAGTTGGAGAACGAGAACCTCCTCTCATCATTCGGCATCAGCTTGGCTATCGATCGGAGTAAGAATGGCCGGGTTTCTTCCTTTTCTTTGCTATGATATGTTTAACTGCTTCTAACTCGCGATTTTTACAGGGGTAGCCAAGGAGAATCTTCGAGCAAAGAGTCCGGAGCTGATGAAGAAATTCAGCGTTCTAAGACTTGCTCAAGGGGCCATACAACGACCCGAGGATAAGCCTCTTCCCCTTCCTCCGAAGGTATAACTTCACAAAATTCTTCGTTATGAAAGATCCCTGTTGATTCTTCCTAACTTTTTCTTTTGTAGGACTCGGCGACTGTAGAGAAGGGTCTGGAGGACGTGCCCTCAGAGCAAGAGGCTCTCCGACTTCTCGAAGAGAGAAAACAAGTTCACATCCCCGATGAATCTGAGAGGGTGATTCCTCCTCAGACAAGGGGGGTGAAAAAGAGTGGGAAGAAGAAGAGGAAGCGGGATTCTTCTTCCCGCAAGGAGAGCTCGGCCAAGCGGCCCTCTGTGGGTGCGATCCCTACGGCCGTACCTCTCCGCATAGGGTCGGTTGAGGAGGAGGCGTCTCCCCCTTCAGACTCTCTACGGCCATCTTCAAAGAAGGGGAAGGAGAAGGTGGGGGAGTCTTCCGCGGCTCCCTCATCACAATTCGCGGAGGTTTATCGTCGTCGGGAAGTTTTTCCTTTTCGACACGAGACACCCTTTCCGGAGTTGGGGCATAAGGGCTTAGTTGTTCGTTTTAACAGGGCGACGT
The DNA here is from genome assembly GCF_026212465.1 of Amaranthus tricolor. NCBI lineage: Eukaryota > Viridiplantae > Streptophyta > Magnoliopsida > Caryophyllales > Amaranthaceae > Amaranthus > Amaranthus tricolor. Next base: position 36,722,009 of record NC_080049.1, on the reverse strand, counting down.
CCAACTTAATCAGCAAGGTGGACGTCGACCTACTAGAATCCATGCCCCCCCGTGACAGGGTGCGTCAGGCACAAGCTTCGGCGGCAGAGGTAATGACTCTTTTATGCTTAGTAGTGTTATTACTTGGTCTCCGGACTTCATCCCTTGTCGTTTCTTTGCAGGCATTCATACGGTTGGCTTTCGAGCTCGACGCAAACCGTCAAAGTGCCGCGGACCAGGAAACCATTGCCGCCCTTACCTCCCGCTGTGAGGAGCTGAATGACGAGATATCAAAATTGCGGGAGGACCTGCCGGGCCTAAAAGAGAAACTGGCCAAGTGTTCCGAGCTGAAAGAGCGCTTGGTCAGGACCGAACAATGGCGGGAAAGGGCAAGGAAGCAGCTGGACCAGACCATCGAGAACTTAGATGCTGCTTCCACCTGGTCTGCGAGCCTCGACCATGAAGTCGGCTTGCTGATGGATACCCATGCCAAGCTCGTTCATCAGAACCAGCAACTTATGCAGCAAGTATCGACTGATTCAGCCCACTTCAAGATGATTCTATCCGCGGCCAAAGTGTATAAATTGTGTCTAACCAGGAAGGCCCGGATGGCTCGAGATTGGCTTCTTTCGGATGAGCCGGAAGCGTCGAAGTTCCTTGGAGATCTGACGGCGGAGATGGTGAGAGCCGGAACCCTGATCAGCGACGAAAAGTATCGTTTGGCTGCCGCAGAGTTGGGCATGGACTTTACATCTCTTCAGCAAACTGCTGATCAGAAGGGAAGTGAAGCCTTGTCCAACCTTGCTCCTGTCTTGGACGGGGAGTCGGCGGTACTGGTCGACGCTGCTTGGGATGCGGATGAAAGGAGAGCCTGGTCCGAAAAGATGAATGCTGAGGCTGAGAGGGAGGCTCTATGCCTAGACTTGGATCAGCTGGCTCTCTCTTCTCCTCCGGCGTCAGATGTCCCGGAAAACTTGACGCTCTCCAACCTGGAGGTTTTGTGCCTTGATGTATCGAATCTTATTATTGACGAAGGTAGGAACCTCCAGGGCTTGTCCCGAGAGCTGTCCGAGATTGGGGTGGAGCCGTTTAACGTTGAAGATTATGTAAGCTTCACCCCCAGTCTTGAAGAGGGAAGGATCGAGCCTCCTCTGCCGCCGGATCAAGACGTCGAGGCTTTTTTGGCGGGTGTATGATCTTGCAATTTTGTAATTTTGATTTTTGTAAACATTCAACTCTGTATTTTGAATATTTGATGTATATATTCCTGATTATGGAGTTTATTCGTGGTATCCATGTTTTTATACGTTGAGCCGTGGCTTCTCTCTTTTGAGGCTGCGGAATAATACTTGGAGGACGTGATTTTTCGATGTCACGCGCAGACGTCATCAAGGAAATTTGTACTTGAAATATTTTCAGCCTTTAGACCCCAGTAAGGGGGTCCGTCTTGTAGATGTCCCGGTTGCGGGTTACCTTAGTGGGAGACCTGGGATTTTCTTTTGAACTCAGGGACCACAAACTGGGGGTCCGACTTATCGATGTCTCGGTTGGGTAGCGTCATAGTAAAAAACTTAGAATATTTTGAACAATAGGGACCCCAAACTGGGGGTCCGATTTATCGATGTCCCGGTTGGGAAACATCATTGTGAAAAACTTGGAATGTTTTGAACTCTAGGGACCCCAAACTGGGGGTCCAACTTATCGATGTCCCGGTTGGGAAACATCATCGTAAAAAACTTAGAATATTTTGAACTCTAGGGACCCCAAACTGGGGGTCCGACTTATCGATGTCCCGGTTGGGAAACATCATCGTGAGAAACTTGGAATGTTTTGAACTCTAGGGACCCCAAACTGGGGGTCCGACTTGTCGATGCTACGAACAGATGGTGAATGCTTCAAATGATTTTTGGTTTTGGAACCCTATTCTAAGGGTCCGAATTATAGCAAGTTTGTTAGTGACAAAATGATTTGATGATGGGCCCCCTCTCAAGGGTCCGACTTATGGATATTATTGATTTAATAAGATTTGCAAAAGAATTTTACCAAACATTTGCGAACATAAGAGCCGGACAATCTGAAAATAGAACCTGTTTATTAATGATTGTTAAGGATACAAGCGATGATTGAAGTAATTTTGAATTACAACGCAATTATGTTGCGGAAGGACTGTAGTCGCGGAATGATGTTGCTAACACTGATACTAGTAACTGATTGCCCCTTGCAAATTTTATTAAATGAAGAATTTCTTTAAGTGGTCTCCATTCCATGGACGGGGTAGTTTTTTTCCTTTCATGTCTTCTAGTTCGAAAGTTCCTGGTTTGACGATTTGGGTGACTCTGAAAGGTCCGTCCCAGTTGGCCCCTAACTTTCCTTTCTCCACGATCTTTCCCGTAGCTTCTACTTTTCGGAGGACTAAATCACCAATTTGAATACGTCTGGTTTTGACATGACGGTTAAAGCTACGGATCATCTTTTGTTTTTGTGCTATTGATCTCAGCATTGCGTTTCCTCTTGTCTCTGGCAGCAGATCTAAGTTTACTCTTTTTCCTTCCTCATTTTCGTCGTGTGAGTAGTAGGTGACCCTTGTAGAGGGTACGCCTATTTCGACTGGGAGCACAGCTTCAGATCCGTATACTAAAGAGAAAGGTGTATGCCCCGTTGCGTCCTTGATGGTCGTTCGACTTGCCCATAAGACGCCTGGTAGTTCTTCATCCCAATTACCTTTGACCCCCTCTATCTTCTTCTTAATGCCATTCAGGATCTCTTTGTTTGCGGATTCTACTTGACCATTAGTTTGCGGCCTGGATACTGAACTGAATCTGATTTGGATGTTAAACTTGTTGCAGTACTCGATGGTGTTCTTGCTGACGAATTGCCTTCCATTATCTGTTACGATCACCCGGGGGATGCCGTACCTTGTGATGATATTCCTCCATATAAACTGACAGACTTGTTTGTCCGTGATTGAACTAAGGGCTTCCGCTTCCACATACTTTGTGAAATAATCAATGGCCACAATGATGAATTTGCGTTGCCCTTTTGCCGGAGGGAAGGGACCAAGGAGGTCCATGCCCCATCTGTCGAAAGGCAGGACGGCTTGCATGGCGGTCAAGTAATTAGATGGCTTCCTTCCTATCTTTGAGTGGTACTGACATTCAGGACATCTTTTGATCAAATACTCCGCGTCTTCTCGGAGTGAGGGCCAATAATATCCACTTCTAAGGACTTTCCCAATGACGGTCCGTACTCCTTGGTGTATACCGCATCCCCCTTCGTGTATTTCGCGGAGGATATAGTTTCCTTCTTCAGGGGATACGCATTTCAGGAGGGGGTGTGTATATGACTTCTTGTAGAGCGTTCCTTCGTGGAATTCGAACCATCTGGCTTTCTTCCGGAGCATTTTGGCCTGACATTCATCTTGGGGAAGTGTCTGACTCCGCAAATATTCGATGTATGGCTCCATCCATGTTTCTGATCTGTCGATGGTATCGACCATGAAGTTGATGCTGGGGTTAGGAAGTACTTCCCAGATTATCTCTCGAGCCGCGGATGTTTCTGCTGAGCTGGCAAGCTTGGCCAAGGAATCAACTTGGGCGTTCTGGGATCTTGGAATGTGCTCCAACGTGAACTTGTCGAATTTTTGAACAAATTCCCTTACTTGCTGCAGGTACATTTTCATGCTGTCATCTTTAGCTTCGAATTCCCCGTTCACTTGTCCAACAATCAATTGGGAGTCGGAGAAGGCGGATAATTTTTTGGCTCCCGTTTCGTAGCAAATTCTCAGTCCCATCAATAATGCTTCATATTCGGCTTCGTTGTTGGATGCTGCGAACTCAAACCTGACCGCCCTTTCCATACGGACCCCGGCGGAAGACACAATTAGGAGTCCAGCACCACTTGCTGATTGGGTAGAGGACCCATCTACATACAACTTCCATTCCTGATTGGGTTCAGGATGATAGGGGAGAGTGCTTTCAGCAATGAAGTCAGCCAGAGCTTGGGCTTTGATTGCCGTTCGAGGCTCATATTCGATGCCGAAATCCGCCAGCTGGTTTGCCCAATCTGTGACGCGGCTTGATTTGTTTTTTCCTTCCAGAATCTTTTTCAAAGGTTGATCAGTCCGGACGATGATCTGGTGGGATTGAAAGTAGGGCTTCAATTTCCTGCTTGCCATGATGATTGCGAATATGACTTTTTCGACTTCACCGTAGTTTCCCTCCGAGCCACGGAATGCATGACTTATGTAGTATATAGGAAGCTGTTTCTTTTCTCTTTCCGCAACCAGTACTCCGGATAACGAATATTCGGAGACAGAGACATATAGGACTAGCTTCTCCCCTTTGATGGGCGAAACTAGTTTTGGCAAGGTGGACAGGTGCTCTTTAAGTTGGCGGAAGGACTCTTCTGCTTCTGCTGTCCACTCGAACTTCTGTTGTTTTATTGTTTTAAAGAAGGGTAAACATTTATCCGCGGACTTGGAAAGAAATCTTCCAAGAGCAGCCAGGCACCCCGTGAGCTTTTGTACTTCTTTTACTGAGGTGGGAGATCTCATGTTTTGTATAGCCCGGATTTTATCGGGATTTGCCTCAATGCCTCGCTCGTCTACCAGGAAGCCCAGGCATTTCCCTCCGGTAACTCCGAACACACACTTGTCAGGATTGAGTTTCATTTGGTGCTTTCGAAGGGTAAGGAACGTCTCTCGTAAGTCTGCGGCGTGCTGACTTGCTTGTTTGCTTTTTGTGATCATGTCGTCTACATATACTTCTAAATTCCGTCCAATCTGAGATTGGAAAACCTTGTTGACCATCCTTTGATAAGTTGCCCCCGCGTTTTTTAATCCGAAGGGCATAACCTTGTAGCAATAGACTCCCATGCTGGTAATGAAGGCCGTGTGAGGTTGGTCTTCAATTGCCAACGGAATCTGATGATAGCCGGCATTGGCATCCATGAAGCTTAATAATGCATGGCCTGCGGTAGAATCTACCAGACGATCTATCTTTGGAAGTGGGTAATCGTCTTTAGGGCACGCCTTGTTCAGGTCCGTGAAGTCGACGCACATCCTCCACTTGCCATTTGGTTTTTTCACCAGGACAACGTTGGATAGCCACTCAGAATACTTGCATTCTTTAATAAATCCGGCTCTCAACAACTTCTCGACTTCCTCTTTGGCGGCCTCAGCCCGCTCTCTTCCTTGATGTCGTAGCTTTTGTTTTATGGGTTTATAGCCTGGTTTGATGTCAAGTTTATGACACGCGACACTGGTAGGGATGCCAGGCATTTCTTCCGTGCAAAAAGCAAAGACGTCGCGGAACTCAGCAATGGTGGCCACTATGTCCTGTTTGACCGTGCTAGGAAGATCTTTCCCTACCTTGATCTGTTTCCCCTCGAACATGTCTACTTCCTCGTATCGTTCTATGGGGCGAGGCCTTTCATGCGTGCTGAGATTTTCCATGTACACGCTCATGACAGCTGGGACATTTTCTTCCCTTTTTCTTTTTGCTCGTGTCTCAGAGGACCCGCGCTTCAAGGTGTTGACGAGGCATTGGCGAGCCGTCACTTGGTCTCCCTTGAGAATGCCAACTTTTCCATTATCTGTCTCGAACTGCAGCAAGAGTTGATGGGGAAAGATTGCAGCCTTGATCTTATTAATGAGTGGGAGCCCCATGATAGCATTGTAGGGGAAGTTGAGATCTACCACTGTGAACCGTATGGGCATAGTCCGGCTTTCACTTCTTTCCCCTACCCGTACGGGGAGAATGATCGTGCCCAACGGAATGACCTGACTCCCTCCAAACCCAATCAGTGGTTTGTCTAGGGGTTGTAAGTACTTTTCCTCGAACTTCATTTTTCTTAAGCACTCCATTGTAATAAGATCAGCCGTGCTTCCCGTATCTACCAGCACCCGTCTGACTTTCATTTGCCCAATTTTGAGAGAGATCACCAGGGGATCGGTATGGGGTTGTTGCAGCGGTTGGGAGGTCGTGGCATCGAATTTCATGACCGGTCCCTTAGATGTGGCCATGGGAGGTCCTTTCAGCAAAGTGTGGACGCTGTTTTTTGCCGCGCGGATAGTGGGATATTCCTCAGTGTATCCCCCAAAAATCATGTTGATCGTTCCTTGAGTGTCGGAACTTTCGCGTCTTGCTTCGTTTGGCTTGGGGGATCGGCGTTTCTGTTGCCATGGCCTCCTTTCCTCTTCTCTTCCAGCATCATAATCTCTCCTGTTGAGGAACCTGGACAGTTTTCCCTCATTAGCCAACTGATGCAAGATGCGCTTTAGTTCGCGACATTGTGCCAGAGTATGGCCGTGCTCTTTGTGATAATCACACCACAGATTATAGTTGCGCCTATCAGAGGGGGTGGTAACTGGAGGTGGAGCTGGCAATTGATCTCGAATAGCGAAGAAAATGTCCCTCCTGTTTCGATTGAATAAGGGGTCGTTTCCTCCATCTCCCAGATTCCGCGTCCTAGTTTCTCCTTCTGTAACATATACGGGTCGAGCTCGTGGAGGTCCCATATCAGACGGCGGCGTAGGATGACGCGGCATGTAAATCTTCTCTCTCCTCGAAGAATGCTCCTCCCTGCTTCGTGAGGATTGACGGGGGGGCCCATCATCTTTTTTCTCAAATTTTCGCCTTTTTGGATCATGTGCTTGACATATCTCTGACGCCGTGACATAACTTTGGCATTGTTTCATGGCCTCTGCATACGTCTTTACTTGACTTTCCACCAACTGGAACTTCAGCCGCTGGGCCTTCATTCCGTTGATTAGGGCGTTCAGGGCAACCGACTCCTCCAAATCAGTCACTTCCAGCACTGCCTCATGGAACTTCTTAAGATATGAGGATATGGATTCTCCTTCCAATTGAGTGACACTAAGCAGGTGGAAGTTTGATTTCTCCTGCCTTCTTGAGGCTATGAAGTGGCCTAAGAACTTGCCCTCTAGTTGGGCAAAGTTGTGGATGCTTCCTCCGGGAAGGGAGGTGTACCATGTCAAAGCTACTCCTGTAAGAGTAGTTGGAAAGAACTTACACCATAACGATGAGTTGGTGGTGTACAACAACATAAGATTCTTATACGCCGTCAAATGTTCCTGCGGACATGACGTGCCATCGAAAGCAGCCATGTTTGGTACCTTTATTTTCCTGGGATTGGGAGTATTCAGTATCTCTCTGGCCAGGGGAGAGACTAATGATATGGGTTCTTCGGGAAGGACACTCTTGTCGTCCTCATTCCGCGGCATGGAGGTGGGAGTGAGGGGACGGCTGGACCCGGCGAGTTGTGCCTTTTTCCTTTCCTCCCTTCTTTTATCTACCAGGGATTGGACGCTCTCAGACGTCTTTCGCTTTTTGCTCTCTATGAAGGTTCGGGCATCTGGAGTGGCGGTTTTGGATTCGCCATCTCGTGTATCTGTCTTGCTATGGTGCGGGTAGGTTTTGGACCTTTCCCGCCTATTTTTATTGCGTCTACTGGAATGGGAAGTCCTCGAGTTCCCGTCTTGAGATTCATGAGATTTTGGTATCTCTTGACGGGGCTCGATTCGTTCCTCTAAGTTCTTTATTTGGTTCGCCATGTCTTCCAGTACCCGTTGTTGAGTAGGGGTATTGTTTATGACGGCGCGGAGTTGTTCAGAGAACGCGGCCGTGAGATTTCGCGCTAGCATGTCCAGATCACGGCGAGTCACGGCTTGATTATTAGCGTGACCCGCTGAAGTGTCTGTGTCTGTGCTATGCACGGTGGCGGTTTGAGTCGGGTTCTTCTTGGGAGCCATGACTTTTTGTATAGTTCCCCACAGACGGCGCCAAACTGTTTCGGTGATGAAACGAGGAAGTGGGATACGCTTGAAATACCTGGAGACAAGTAGAAGTGTGATCAAGAGAAGCGACTTATGATAGGAGGTGACCTGAATTCCTGCAAGATAACGTTAGCCTTGTCCGGGGGGTGATCTCCCGGAAAACCCTTCCGACGCTCAAGTTAGAACGTAAATCGGAAATTAATGAATGACAGATTATAGAATGAATGCAAGAAGGAAGGTCGGGATTGAGATTGCTTGTTCTAGTGCTAGTGGTTGGGAAGGCTTGAGGAGGTAGTGTAAGCAAGGATACTAGGAAAAGCTGTTTTTTTAGATGTCCCTTCCCCTCTGATGGTTGTCCCTATTTATAATATTGAAGGGGGAAGTTACTTCAGAGAGGAAAGGTGGAAGATCATGGGAGTAGTGGGAGTAATGGGAGGTGGACTGGTCATGGGAAGAGTGGACAGTTATTCTCTTGAAACAAGGAGAGCCAAGCATGACTGAAGAGTGGAAGGTGGTGGGCAGTTATTCAACTAAAAAGGAGGATGGCCAAAGAAGATAGATGACATGGAAGTTAAGTATTTCTGAAGGTAAGATGCCATGAGCCTTCCAAGGAAGATGGGAAGTTCAGCAGAAAGCCCATTGACCAAAAGTCAAAGTCGATCCGGAAAGGTCAAGGGGTATTTTAGTAATATGATGTTTAATTAATAAATAAATAAATTAATTAAAAAAAACAGTACCATGACATTACTGTTTATTTTAATAAAATCACTTACGTAATTTAATATTCAATAAATAAATAAAAAATATGCACAATAATATATCTGAAACAATTTTATAGTCCAGCATTTAGCAAGTATGCTAATAATAATGCAAAAAACAAAAAAAAATAATATAAAGATGAAAAATTAGGCGAGGCAACAGACCCACAACGCACACATTCTTTATAATCAAACACAGCAAATAGCTTAGAATCATAATAAATGGACAAAACATGCAAATATATGTTAAGCGGTCAAATTATAGTGAAAGACTTAAACATTTCGATCTACTAATTTCATTTGTATGATCGTTTTTTCAATAGCTAATGAAATTCGCTAATAATGTCTTAATTATAGCAATCATTGCGAAATGTAGCATTACGTGAGTTGTGTGTAATATTTGGATTTTGGAGTCGATCGAAATGGACGAATAAATTATGAAGCAGAAAAGAGGAAATTAAGAAAAGAGAAAAGAAGGAGAAAGGTGAGTAAATAAGAGGATGATGAACACTCATATCAAGCAGGAAGCAGCAAAAATTAGAAGGTGAATTGAATTCCATGAAGAAACATAGAATGCAAATAATATGAAGTCAAGCTCATAGCACATGCCCAATATGAAGATTGGATCATGCTGCCCAGTGAATCAGTAATTTAAAAAACGTGTCCTCTTTTTTATTATTTTATTTATTAGAGTTCTTATTTTTCTAAACTTTTTATAATATATGTTTTTTTGTATAAATAGGAAATCAGGTTTTTATTTTTAGAGGGGATGCCTCTCTTGGTTACAGAGAGAGGGACTCTTATCAGTATAGTTTTTATTTCTTTCTTTTTACCATATTTCTATGAAGGTTAGATTTATTATTTTCTCTTTAATTACTTTCTCCTTAATTGTTTTCTGGGATTTTTTATTTTTATTGTTTTTATTATGACTATTGAGTAGTTCCACTCTAGAGTAAAGAGACGAACTCTCATATGCATGATTTCAAATGTTGTTTGAAATTGTTAATTAATTAACCCATTAAGTTAAAATTTTTGTAAGTCACTAAATCAAGATGCGGGAGGGAGCTGTGATTGAGATTTAACTTTGTCTTAATGTATTAAGTTAAACATTTATTAATTATTTATAAATTATTTGTCTTAATGTATTAACTTTGTCTTGATGTATACATACTAATAATTTTTATAAAAATTATCTCTTATTTTTTAAGTTTTATATTAAGACTAGTATACAAATTCGTGCAATACACGAAGTTTGTTAGTATGAAAATATCTATAAATAAAATTATAAAAAAAGATGCAATTGCATATTATAGTGAACATAATTTGAATATCCCACAATCACATTTTAACTTGTAAAAATTTTTTTATTTGGCAAAACTCTATAAAATCGTCATTTGCAAGTTTCGTGTTCTTTTATAGTATTGTATGATTTGTGTAACACCCAAATTTCCTTTCCAACCCCTCCAACGAAACCAAAATCGTAAAGGACAGGAGGAAATTCAGGTGTTACAATTTGATTTCATAAAATCTTTTTGAAAACTTATCTTTAATACTTAAAATGATAATTAATATAATAAAATTTTTTGAATATCAGACAATCACCTTTGATTATGTACAAATGCTCCATTTAAAAAAATTCTTTAAAATCGCTATTTGGAATTTTTTTCAGTTTTCTTTTGTAGTATTGTATGATTGTATGATTTGATTTAATAAACATTTTTGAAAACTTAACTTTAATACTTAAATCATACTTAATGTAATAAAATCTTTTGAATATCATACAATCACATTTTAACCTATAAAAATGTTATATTTGGCAAAACTGTATAAAATTGTCACGTGGACTTTTCCGGTTCTTTTATAGTATTATATGATATGATGCTCCATTTGGCAAAACTCTATAAAAATGCTATTTGGAATTTTTTTCAGTTTTTTTAATAATATTGTATGATTGTATGATTTGATCTAATAAATATTTTTGAAAACTTAACTTTAATACTTAAATGATAATTAATGTAATAAAATATTTTGAATATCACACAATCACATTTTACCTATAAAAATGTTACATTTGACAAGACTTTATAAAACTGTCACGTGGAATTTTCCAGTTCTTTTATAGTATAGCATGATATGATGTTTATACAAATAATCTATTATTTTTAAATGTCTTGTTTTGTAAGTTTATATTAGGATGTAGTATATACAAACAATCAATAGTAAAAATTTGGTAAAATATACTACTCCGTCCTCTTTGATTTGCATCAAAGAGAAATTTGTGTATTTTTAAGAAAATGGTAATAAATAAAGGGAGAGAATGAATTGTGGGGATGAAATTAAAAGAGAATTAAAATGTGTGGATGAGATTAAAAAAAGTGGTGAGCCATTGTCCAAAAATAGAAATGATGCTGAATTAAGTAGAACGGACCAAAATGGATTATGATACAAATTCAATGGGACGAAGGGAGTAATAATATGTAATAGAATAAAATCAAATTTTCCTTATTTAGTTCAATAAATAAAACAATCAACTAATGTGATTTTTCCATGTGGCAAATTTTTATGATGATGCGACATGAAATTTTTCAATCCTTTTAATTAATTGTATGATGCTCAAATAAACATAATGAATTTCATATTGCTTTAGTAAAAACATTCATAACAAAGTACTAACCTAACATATGAGATATTATTCATAAAATTAAACGGAAACACATAGAGATTTAAGGTTAATTTATAACTATTGTCGAATTTTCTATCAAAATTCTTACATCAACTATTTCTTTCATTTACTAGAAAAATATATAGATGACACTTATATAATATATCTAAAGTCTTTCTAAAGTCAATCTTCAACTCTCAACTGTCAAGAATTATACTTTAGGTTAGTAATTGAAAACTTTTTCACCCTTTTAAGAAGAGTTTAATTATGATCGATTACTTGTCACTAATAAAACAACATTTATATCAATTATTCACAAACAATTATTAAAAAGTTTATTTTTTCACATTTGTGACTCGAATATTAAAAAGTATTCTCTATGCTTCTTTTAATTTATATTACTTTTCATTTAATTTTAATCTGTCATACTAATTTCACGTTTTTTGACAATAGTGCCACCTACTTTCACTTAATCTCATAAACAATTTATGTTGTTATTTATTTTGATCACTTATTTAAACTGTTCACTTGTGTTTTTATCTTGATCGCCAATCTAATTTTCATTTCTACTAACTTTTTTATTTAAAAAGTTATACAAGTGTTAAATGGAGAACACCTCAACGTTTCAGAATTCCCAAACAACCCTACGGGCACCGTCATTCTGAGTTAACGTCTTATCGATGTTAAAGAGTAGGATTTATATACCCCTCTTATTCACCACAAGTGTCTCATTTACTTTTTGGACACTATTTATCTCTTAATCTTAATTTGTATTTTATTATTAATCTATAAGTTAAAACATTGTTAAATGAAATCTTATTTAATTCGTCTCAATATAATGTATAAAACAAATAGGACACTTGTGGTGAATTTTGCGGTGAATTAGAGAAACGGAAACTTATATTAGACACTTCAATATTCATCGATTAAAACGGTCAATTCTTCACATTCCACAAAGTATAAAATTTTACTCTGCCAAATGCTTACAACTGTCAACTGAACAACAAGAAATGGCTCCAAAGAAGGAGGAGACCTCACAGTCACCCCCATCTGTTTCAGATGGCATGTTTTCTGGCATGTTTGTATTCTTAGTTGATTCTGGAGTTCAACCTCGCAGACTGCAGGTTTTATTTTGTCACTCTTATAGGAAAAAAAAACTGGCTACTAAAAAGGGATTTCTTTTTTTTTTTTTTGTTTAATTGTAATTTTGGGGAAGAAGGAGTGAACTTTGATTAAAAAAAAATAAAGTCACAAAACCGATGTTTTTCAAGGGTTATTTTTATTTTCATTTTTGTGCGTTGTGTGTTAAGATAACATTTTGTTGTCCAAAATTTATTTTGAGAAGAAAGTAGTGAACTTTGATTGAAAGATTACAATTTTATTGCTTTTTGATGGGTTAATTTTTCAATTTTGTGCATTATGTGTTTTGATACATTCCCTTGTTTAAAAAATATTTTAGGGAAGAATCTAGTGATCTTTGATTGAAAGATTATAAATTGGTGATGGAGTATTAAAATTTTGATTTTCATGAATTGTGTGTATAGATATGGAAGCAGAGGTTGGAACAAATGGGGGCTAAAATTGAAGACTATTTCTCTAAGAGAGTTACTCATATTTTTGCCATGAATTGGAATGCCCTCAAACAGAAAATTGATTCTGATCGTTTGTCAAATTTCAAAGGAGTAAGTTTTTATTGTTTAGCAAGTTTATATTGTCATTTCAAGTGATGAGCTTTTTGTAGTGATTATGTCTGCTGATTTTTCTGGGCAATACCCTGATCCCCATTATATGATTTGAAATTGTGTTGGATTGTTTTATTGGAAATTTTAGGTCAAATTTGATCATTGCAGAAGATAGGCATAATGAGATTGATTTATGATGTCTTTGAATGATGGAATGCTGGGTTTGTTTCATAATTTGCAAGTCATGTCCAAATTTATACCTTGTAAGAAATTGTTGACAGTTTAGCAATAGATTTAGAACTGAACGGCATTGAGAAATGCACTATGTGTCAAGAAAGAGAGGTTATATTTGGTGTAATACCGACAAATAAGGAGGAATTTTACTAGTGAGTATGTGATGATCTCAAAGTGAATATGTGGATCTTCGATTATGAGTCAATTGTCAGGATTTCGTTTCTTTCAAAAAAATTTTGTTTGATTCATAGCATTTAACTGATAGCTTTCTGTTGAGAGAGCTTGGTGGCAAGACTTTCTTTTATCATGTGTTGCTAAGCCTTTCCCTGTTAATATTCATCAATCTACTATTGTAAATTGTGATTTCATCTTGTTTTGTTCTTCCTCCCAATTCAGGAATAGCAACAATGTGAAATGTGTACTCGGGTTTGGACTGAACTACTTTTCAAAAATTTTATATTTCACTTTGTATTATAGACTTGTGTGATGATTGAATGAGTGTACATTTGGAGTCAATTAATAGATCAACATTGCGTACGAGGTCAACCTTCTTAAATCTCAAAATGGTGCTCTTTTGAATATGCATATATTGGCATTGAGTCGTGATGTGTTGTGACAATAGCAGTTTATCCAGCTGTTTTTCAGTATTCAGTGAGTATATTGACAACATAACATTGATTACATGTCTAATGATTTTCTCGTCATTGTGCATGTTGGCATGTTCACTTTAAATTAACTCTCGGTGTATGATAAAAAACAACCAGCACTTTTTGGAGTTGGCGGCAGTGTTAATATGTTGTCTCTTATGGTAGATTTTTCTTTTTTGCAGATTATTTTAGTGTACCAGTGGTTGGAAGATAGTTTGAGATTAGGGGAAAAGGCGTCACAGGATATCTACATTCTGAAAGATGAAGCTAGTGGAGAAGCTTGCCATCAGTCCTCTGGGGACGTCTCTAGTCATGGAAATGGATACTCTTCAGGCAATGAAGAGCTTCCGCATCACAAGAAGCAGAAAATTTCTTCTCCTGAAAAGCCAAAAGATCCAACCTTGTCTTTGCCTGTAGATTCTAGACATTCAAGTGCTGAGAGTAAGGGAACTGCAACAAGTGATGAACTACACGAAGAGTCACTGACATCAAGGAACTATGATTTGTCGTCTAGCTACTTGGAATCACAGACTGCTAATTTCAATGTTGCTGAAAATCCAGATAAAGTAGTCAATATAAATCCTTTTGTAATTGATCTGAAGTTATTCGGTTTCTTTGTATGTTCTCACCTGCAGACATGTATGATGTAGATGCGTATTTGTTTAGATGGACACTTTTCCTGCTCTTTTCTTGCGGGGGGTGGGGATGGGGGGGTTGAAATAAGGCCATTTGAAGCATTTTGTGACTGATAGTATTGCGTCAGTTTAACTCATCAAGTCGACTTATGAATTTTATAAGGTTTTCTGATAATCCCTCTGCAGGTTAGCACATATAACCCACCTGATTTAAACAAGAATATCACTGATATCTTCAAGAAGCTCATTGACATATATAGGGGTGAGTTTAGACTTTAGAGTTTCATGCAATGATCAATTAGAATTTTGGCCATGTCTATATCTGCATTCTTATTCCTACAATTTTACATGTAATAGCTCTTGGTGAAGATCGGAGGTCATTTAGCTACTATAAGGCCATTCCTGTGATTGAGAAGCTGCCTTTTAAAATTGAGAATGCTGAGCAGGTCAAGCACTTACCTGGGATTGGAAAGTCACTGTGTGATCATGTAAGCCATTGAAAACACGGCCGAGTTTCAATTTTTGTTTTTCAGTGTTTACTCAATAATGACTGCGGCCTTTGTTTTTTATGTTCTTTAGTTTGGAACTTCTTATGGTCTAGAAGTAGACGTGCAGTTACCCTTTTATCTGGTTTATCTTCTTTCATAATGATAACTGTTTTATTTGTAAAACCCTGTGGAGAAGTTGGCATAGGCTCCTCTTAGATTTAGCTAAGACAATGAAAGAATATCTTTTTTGGTTTATCTTGTGGTCCGATTTTTGAATTATTAGGTCAATATACTTGCAACCTTGTCATGGATGGTGTTTATCCTGTTTTCATCTTGTTTAACAGCTTCAATATGGAACACATGCGCGTATTGACTATTGAAGGCTGTCAATGAAATAAATTCCATTGTTGATATGTTTATGTTGCATGAACTACTGATTGTCTTGAAACCGTTTTAGATTTTGGGAAGGATCAGTCTTCAGCATCGGCATATGAGTCTTGTTCATAAGTTAATTCATCTTACCAATTGGCATGTATGTGCATATCATTGTGGGTGCTTGTCTTCTAATCACTTGGTTCTAATTATGAAAAAGCCTTGCCCTTTGAGAATTTCGCTTTGTAAAGAATTGATGTGATATATGCAGGCAGAAACTGTCTTTTGTACTTGAACTGTTCATACTTCCCTTGATTTTTGTGCCTTATTGTTGTTTTATACAACATCAGGATTTGTTATCGAGAATGAAAGCTGCAAAGTCTTGATGATACTTTACTCGTAATAGTTTTTATGCTTCTCATTCAGCTGTTTCCATTTTCATCTGTAAATGACATGTTGAGATTTTTTTTGGCGTATGTTGGAAATTGTTTTATTTCTAGCAGTTTGTGCTATGTGCGCTAGTTTAAAATGTTTTTACTACTAGTGACTCTTCAAGAAACCATCAAGTGTAATCTTGCATTCATGTTCCTGATGGAACCTATGGTGGAATGTGCAATTGCTTTTTAGATTAGTTCCAGAGGATTTCGAGTAATAGACTAAATTAATGCCTACAACTCCGATGTTTGTTTCAGATACAGGAGATAGTGTCAACTGGAAAAATGTCAAAGCTGGAGCATTTTGAGAACGATGAAAGGGTAGGTATTCCTTTAATTTCCATATTAGCTCATTTTATACTTCCTTGTGATGCTAAATTTCTTCATTTCATATGCTTTGCATATAACTACTATTTGATCTTCTAATGTAGGCATGGCTTGGCTGGGCTTCTGTTGTATATTATTCAGTCAAGAACCAAGCTTTTCTTATGTTGATAGCTATAATGTAAAATAATTAAATAATGGTTGACCAGGATTTTCTTGAGAATGATATGTCATCTATTTGTCTCTTTTTGTTTGTTTGTCTTACCTTATTATATCCTATGGTGAGTCTATAACTGCAGATATATTTTGCAACAGTGGCTCTCTTTGGGAAAAATCTAAAGTGGCATTTACTGGAAAAATGCCATAATTGATTGGCTTGTGTAGGGCTTATAATGATTCTATTAACTTCTAGCATTACATAAAAAGATTTATTATTTTCCATTAAAAGAAAAAAGGTATATTTGGTTTACCTGTTCAGTTCTTTGTGCTACATATCATTGCAACGGATTTTATTGCAGACCATATTATAACATGCTCAGCTTCATGTGCAGCTTTAAGTTTTTTCTTCTGAAAGCATAAAAGCTTGAAAATGAAATGAGTTGTTCAGCACTAGTCCTGTTCTTTCCGTAAACCATACAATTTTTTTTTCGGGGGTGGGGGTGGAAGTGGGGTGGAGGAGTATATGATTTCCACTAATTTTACTTGTCTTTATGGTATCTTGGCCAGTCACCACTTTGGTGAGCTATGGATAGGAAAGCTGCAGTCAGTTTTTCTTGTGGCTTTTCATTTACTTTATTTTCACATTATGTTTTTGCAATGTAGCATCATTTTGAGCATCTTTTTGAGATTACATTTTAGAATTTAGAAGCAATCTTTAGACAGGTCTTGAGGTGACTGTTGAAAATTTGGTGGTATACTTCGTAACTACATACATTCTTGTAGGTGAAAACAATCTCTTTGTTCGGGGAAGTTTGGGGTGTTGGTCCTGCCACTGCTCTAAAACTTTATGATAAAGGACATCGTACTTTGGAAGATTTGAAAAACGACGCTTCTTTGACTAATGCTCAGAAGTTAGGTTTACAATATTTTGATGATATCAAGACAAGAATTCCGCGGCATGAGGTTTCATCTTGTGCTTTTCTATTCTCGATAAATCGCTCTAATCTTTTGATATTGCTATTAGGATTTTCATTAGAATCATGCTTCATTCAAATTAACAGGTCACAGAAATGGAGAAATTGCTGCAGAAGGTTGGAGAAGAAGTTCTGCCAGGAGTAAGAACTAAAAACATTGATCTTTCCTTGTAAATGGGATGTCATAATGTATACCTTTCTGTAACATATGTTTCTTCTTTACCTTTTCTTTTTGACCCCTGTTCATGCAATGTGAGGGTGTGTTACTGTGTTAGTTGTTTTATGTGAGTTGGTGGGAATGATTGAATCAATAGTCTGTTGGCCTTCTTTTCTCTGGGAGTGTCACAGAGTTGACATCGAAGATTTGATAATGAGCATTTCTTGAGTAACTTGAGCATGTGTTTTTTAGAGCATCTCTGACTAACCTTACTTGTATCTACTGTTTGGAAGGTTGTCATTGTGTGCGGCGGGTCATATAGACGTGGAAAATCATCATGTGGAGATATGGACATTGTAATTACCCATCCTGATGGGCAGAGGTAATTAGCTTTTTTTTTTTTAAAACTGCATAATTTACAAGGGTTAATGTAACTCTCATTTGTCCTTTGCAAGCGAATGGTACTTTTTAACTGCGGGTTTCTCTCTTTCCAATCCTATGCACCTACCAATTTTTTAAAAATTCAATTATTAATGTAATCATGCTAATGCTAAAAGGAAGAAGATTATCCATCCTTTTGTTTTTGATACTTAAATAATTTATTAGGTCGAAGAATTAAGATTAAGGCTTGACAATACTTGAATTTGGATTTTGGATGCTTCGTATTGTAAAAAAAAGCTTGCTTTTCTCTTTTACTCATGATTCTGCTACTGTTGTGCTATGTTCCTTCTTACGAAAACATGAAATGATTGTCATGATCATTTCAAATAACATGCTTTTGCTTATCCACCATTCAAAAAGTGAATGGCATTAGTTGGTATATGAAAGCTAGAGAAACTCTTGAATAATATGGGAAAGAAAGCTTTTCCTTGTGATGGTCCAAAAGAGGAAGAGTACCATGAAGTAGCTTGCACAACTGAGATGAATAAAATTACATCTTTTTCAGACAAGATCTAGCCAGCCGACCCCATATTTCAGAACGAAGGCTTTGGCATTGTTGTGTTGCGGATAAGAATTAGCCAAAACCGCCCAAAAAGATATCGTACTTTTAAAATGGTTTAGTGAGGCGAGGCTTGCACTATCCTCCCTCTTGAACGGTTGAACCCATTCCCTAAAATGTATTTTTAACAAAGGTTGTGGTTAAGTACAGGACGTAATATGAATTAATCAAGTCAATAATTTTCCTTGTTTTAGCCAACTTATGGGTCTTTCTGCCAAATTTTAGTCACAAAGGTTTTCTTGCGAAGTTTGTTAAGCGTTTGAAGGATATGAATTTTCTGAGGGAGGATTTGGTCTTCAGTACGCACAGCGAGGAGGTAAATCTTTCTTTAATCAGACTATTCCCTTAATCTTTTATATAGTTTTTTATTGTGCTGGTTTATTGTCAACTTATTGTGCTGGTTTATAGCTCTTATGATCGTTCACTTCCATAAATGTATACGCAGGGTACTGATCATGGAGTGGACACGTATTTTGGTTTGTGTACCTATCCTGGCCGAGAGCTACGCCATCGCATAGATTTGAAGGTATTTATCAAAATTGGAAGTGTTTTTTCCAGCTTTTCATTTTCATTTAGTAACCACTGAGGAGGTGTATATTCTTCGTAGAATCATGTCTTATGTTGCAATGTAAATGAGCAACCTTCGCTTTTTTCTATGAAATAAAATTGATTTGATGTGATGTATTGGAGTTACTCTCTCAATCTAATACTAGCCAGTGCTCGTTGTGCCAAAACAAAAGGAAATTGAACAAAACTATAGGCTGAGATGGTGAAGGTAACACCTTTTGCCTTGTTTTGCCGTAGTATATAGAAATTTCGGAAGATCAGTTTCGTTGCGTTTAATGAGGCGGTTTAGAATTTCTGTGGGCTTTTTACTGTGCGGCTCTTTTGTACAAACCTGTGGACCAGAAGGCCGAAATAAAATAGCTGTTGATTAGGTTTATGATGTGATTAATGTTGATAATTTTTATTTTTTGGCTAGGTTTATCCAAAAAATATATACCCATTTGGGCTGATTGCGTGGACTGGCAATGATACACTGAATAGAAGGTATGAGTTGGTTTGCATATACGCAACATATTAAATGTTACTTTGACATCATCTCTCTTGAGTTTCTTCTTTTCTCATAAGATCATCGACTTCCGATTGTTATATAAAGCAATTTCGAGAGAGCTCTTAACAATTTTTGTTGATTGAAACTCGTTTTGGAAAAACAAAATTTATCCTTAGGGATGATTTTCCCGTTGATATATGGTTAGTAAGATGTTTTTCTTAGTTTTTGAGCATAATGATAAGGAATATTTGGCTATTGTCTATCTAACTACGGGAAGGAATATAAGGACACTCAGAGATACGAGTAAAAGGAGAATTTTGCTATTTGCGAAAAGAATTTCATGAGTCATTGTTAACTACCACATGATGCAGTGATAGCTTAGTACTTATATTTGTGTGGTATTTCTGTGTAGACTGAGATTACTGGCAGAATCAAAAGGTTATCGGCTTGATGATACAGGGTTGTTTCTGTCCACTCCAGGCTCAGGCGGAAAACGTGTAAGAATTGAAGTGTTGCTAAATTGTTGGAAATTTTTCATTTTCTTCCTTGTGTTCACGAATGTTTTAAACAACACTTTATTCCAGGGTTCACGAGGGACTGCAAGTTTGCACTTCGATACAGAAAAGCAAGTGTTTGATTTTCTAGAATTTCAGTGGCTCGAACCACACGAAAGAAACCTTTGATGTCTAATGTGTGCAAGTGTGTTGTACATGTGCAAGGTGTAGCCCTGGTGAAATTTTGCTGGTAGGAATGTGTATACGTCTGTCTGTAGTCTGTATCCGATCGAAAATGTGTAGGAAATATTCACTCTGATACTTTGAAGTTAGCAGAAACATGTTTATGGGTTTCTATTCAGCTTAGTTTTCCATCCAGAGTTGAAGATATTGCTCAAGCATATCAACAACTGAAAATTTGTTTCACTCGGGCTGGTGGTGAATCCAGGATAATATTATAAGGTAGACTAAGAATTTAGGTATAATGAGTTGAGGTCATATTCAAAAAAAAAATTAGCAAATTCATTAGAGCGGATAAAAATGAAAAATAGAGCAAATTGAGTGGAACAGAGGTGTAATTTTTATTTATTAAGGCTATCTATTGTAATTCAAATTCACAACTAAGTCAAAATAAGATTAAGATTTGAAAGGATGCGCGATGCAAATTATCCAAATACTAAAAAAATAACAACAAAATATATCTTAAAATAATTTTTATGATTGAAGTTTTAAAATAAAATAATTCTCATGTTTATGGTGGATGGTTTTATTTTTAGAATGAGCTTACAGTTTTTTATTTTTTCTCTTTCTCGTAATCAAGTGTCGGGTATGTTATTTTAGAGTGTGTTCTTACTGAATTCTAATAAAATTTTTATTTTTGTATTGCATATTAGTTGGTTAATTGTTTTCTATATATACAAGATGTATTTATTCTAAATTTTAAGTTTTGTTTTGACTAAAGAATGACTCGGACAGAGACAAACGCTCATCAAACTCAACTATGCATACTCCACCCGACGGATCTCCTTTTGAAATTAGGAGTCTAATTGAAGGAAATAACCAGAAAAGTAATATCACATTACTTCTGGCAAGATATTGGAGGGTCACCAAAGAATACTTGAAGAGGGTCAGAGAATTAAAATTTTGATGATAATAAATAAAGTGTACAATGAAAATTGGGTCTTTAGTATGAAAAAGTTGTCCAGATAACTTGAAGGTGAAGTTTGACACCTACTATCTACTATCTTAAAGGTAAAGTAGATCTTTGGTGGAAGATACGAGTAGTGAAGAGTGTTAGAGATTAGCCTGGTTTTGATTGGGACAACCTGCAAGCTTTGAGGAGGAGAAATTTTATCCCGTCGAAAGAAAGAGAATTCTCTGGATCTTCGACTAGGTGATAATATGACTATTCAAGAATATCTTCACTAAATTTAATGAGCTTGCTCGAAATTAAACCGACAGACTCTATGAGGAAGGAAAGGTTCGAGGAGGGTCTGATCTTTAAGATTCAAGACAAAGTGTCACTTTTGATGAGTGTTATGAATTGGCATCTCAGGTTGCATGGGTGCAAAAGAGAAAGAGATGAGGTGGTGGGAAGTAAAAGGCGAGTTGATCAGCATGGTCAGCAACAAAGCAAAAGTGGTTTCAAGATGCTTAATTTTGGTGGCACACACTATAATCAGGGGTGGAAATGGAATGAAACAACAAGCTTCACATGGTTTATTGGTGTGTAGCAAACAAGGGCACACGACTCAGTAGTCAGTATAGCACCCACACTCTATCCCCCGCCACCTAGTTCAAACTTTGTAGCATACTGTAATTAATGTTATTTTTCACTTCCTCTGTCCCATGACAATAACCTCAATCGTGAAATGTTATTTTTTAACAACAATTTTTATTTGAGTTTATTTTTTAATTTTTTAATTTTTTGTTGTTGTTTACTAGTACTATATCAATGGTTAAAATTAAGAGAAAAAAGTTAAAATGTGGTTAATATTGTAAGGTTGTGGGTTTGTGCAGACCTCAGTGTGAGGTACCTTTCAAAATATGTAATGAACCAATGTTACTTATATGTAGGGATGTAGAAAAAGAAAAATGAAGCTTATAAAGTGGAATATAGAGAATATAAGATTTGGATTAAATTTAGCGTTATTTTGATTATCTTAGGCAATTTTGATACGACAAGCGAACTTCTTAAATAAATATTTTAAGATGAAGCTAATTGGTATCATTTACTCTAACTTTATTGTTTGAACGACTCGTTCCCCTCAAAATATTAACCAAGTTTCGCCACTGCTATTATACAAACTTGATCTTTTTGATTTGAAAAAGCCTTACCCATGTGAAGCTCTAGCCTCTAGCCCAATACTTTAATGTAATTATTTGAAAAATGAATATCAATCAATTTTTTTTTTTCTGAAAACACAAAATCAAAAGACTTATAAATAAATTAAAACAACATAAATGCATTTATTCTTCATTGATACCATTCCATACACGATCAATCCATGTCTAGACAGGGGTGGGTTCGGATTGATATTTATTTATTTATTTAATGGTAAATGGTAATACAAGTAAATCAGAGTTAAGATGGTGGAGCAAGTGGTCCAACATCATTATCAGCATCAACATATTCTTTTCCATCTTCCTCATTGATCTCTTCATTATCAGATGATGGGAAGTTGGGATCAGATTCTCCGTCAACACCATCAAGGTCCTCCAAAGGTGGCATTTCATAAGTCCGAGGAAGAGGTAAAGGATCACTTACAACATGATCAACAATTGTGTTGAAACCAGTGAAAACACCATCTTCCAAGATTCTAGTCTCATGGTTACCATCAATATGAATATCACGTTGTTTGTAAGAGTAAGGAACATCAATAAATCCCTGGGTAACTGTAAAAGTCACCATTATTCGACTTCTAGGAGGTATACTTACCTTTACTGAACGCTCTTGTGTTTGAGTCTCCCTATTTACGTTGGACCATTCAACATTATTATTTCCAGACTTTTCCATACCAATTTCTGTTGTAGAAATTAGCCTCGGGATGGCAGTAACTTCTACAGACGAGGGTTCAAACACCTTCCATGAATGCGATGAGTAGAACCTATCTTCACTCACCTTTTCGAAAGAGAAGGGAATTTTTTCATCCAAGTCTTCAGTAAAAGAATAGTTGGTTCTTGTTCTATTCACAATCCGTCGTGTTTGTAAATTATATATTCTGCCATTCTTCACATCGTAACTGTTTGTTTTTTATGACATAAAAAATTTATAAGACTTGGTTCCATATTACAATCTATTCCTATTTAGTTAGCATAAGAATTTTAATCTTCTCTACTGCACCGTACTTTCTCTTTCGTTATGAAGCTATCATTTCTATATTTAAAGATCGCTAACATGTCACCTGTTGCACTTCAAAATTGTTTCTAAGGAACGATCATCTTGTGACCTGTTCGTGTATTCTGTTTTAGGTGATTATCTATTTTAATTCATTTGTTAATAATGCTCTTAGCTCTCCTAATTTTGTAGGTCCATTTTTGTTATTTTAATTTTTTTTGTGAAACATTTATTATATACTAGTTTCGTCTTGTAATGATACGATTTGCAAATTAAAATATTTCTTATCAACAAAATAGTTTTCTTTACCTGATAATCAAGATATTTCTATCCCGAATTGGCTCCTCAACTGTCATCACTGCCTCAGGGATTATGCTATCTGTAGAAGCACAAAGATAATCTTGACCTTCGTTGCCATTCCATCTCATACAATACCTATTCCTAGCCAAGCTCAACAAAGCAATGGTTTTGCTTTGCGTACTTAGCCTGACCGGGCGGAACAGAGTTTGTGCCAAGGGGGCTGCATCATTATATCTAATCCATTCCCAATTATTCCTCGCCCAAAAAAAATTAGGATGATCAGGGGCCTCAAACCTAATGAAGAATTAGTAACAAATGAGTTAGTTACAAACATAATAAAATAGAAAAAAAAATTAAAACACGTACGAAAAACCTTCGTATATTTTAACATTCACCGATTAACATAAAATTAAAAGTAAATTAGTTACTTTGTGTTAGGATTATTAGAATGGTGACTGGTTTACTTAGTTGAGCTGAAAGGAAAAGCCAATGAGCAACGTGTCAATGATTTAAACTCTAAAAAAAAAACAAATTGTTAAACACCGTTTGTATCTACTAACAAATGTAATTTTAGTCAAAAGTTTGCGGACTTTTTTCCTAACAAACAAAAAGTGATGAGTAAAACTTCCTAATTTTCTACCACTTTAAATTTACCTAACAACTTCTTGAATATTAAATCCACTTGATAAGTCCTGACTCCTTACACCACTTGAATAATAAAATTTACACCTTAGATTACTACTCGATGATTTCAATATTAATGGCCAGATTAACCCACATTTTTGGCAATTTCTCCCCTTTTCTCCCTCCTCATCAACTCTCTCTTTGCATAATTTTCTACTTCTTGGGTCTTCTCTCACATCAAACCTTCAACTTCATAACCAACCAACACGTTCTCATAAATAAATATGTAATGAGGAATAACATCACCATTATCCCATTCGATATAACCTATACTTGTACAAGGATATCAAGCCTCTCTACTGTTATTATTTGAACACTTACCTAACATCACCATTAGGTTGAGTACGTGCAACGTGGTGCACAGTTGAAGTTAGTCTGTCTGGCTTTGTGAATCGGAGATAGAACCTATCTTGTCTATGTAGGTACATCCCATTGTCTCCTTTAAATGTCACTTGCCTCGGCATCATCACCAACCTCACCAGGTCTGTTACTATCAAGTTTTGAACAACGTTGCTTGTGCTCCCTATTATTGTTTGTTCATCCAAAACAACAATCACAAATTAAATCAGAATTAATTAATCTCATGAAACTTTTTTAATTAAATCATACTTTAGCGTTCATTAATTATAACAAACAAAGTCAAACTTCATTAATTATAGTTAAAAATTTTCATTTATAGTTCCTTAATCATGAGTAAATTAAAATCATATTGGAGTAAACATATTGCATAATTATTAATCAAAGTTTATAGTCTTTAACATATAATAATAGTTCATTACAAAAAAATTCAAATCATCAATCAAAAAAATCAATTTTTGTTCATAATCATAATATTTTTTTCATAACACCCTAATCAAAATTCATATGATCAATATCAATGTTCCAATCCTAGTTCTTTTTTATTATTGTTGTAGTATCAGAATTTATATTTCATCATCTGTCAAATCATAGTAAAAGTTCATATTCATAATCAAAGTTCATTAATAATCATCATTATAATCATAGTTAAATAATAATGAAAATTGTGTAATAAATTTATAAAAATTATAATTTAGAACTTATTAATAAGAATTATAGTCAACGTTCATTTCAATATACAATTTGTTATTTCGTGTACACATGTAACAAGTATACAATATATAAGCAACAAAAGTATTGAATTGAATTTGAACTTGAACGGTCATATGCGGTTAAACTGACATTGAACCGCATCGAAAACGAACCGCAAAGTAACATGTCAATGTTTAATGGAAATTGATTTTGAACCTGAACGATATATCATATGCGGTTCAGACCCAAGTTCAGAAAAATTTAGACCGCTAACCAGCTCGAAACCTACACTAACCTGGCCTCTTTTAAGAGTTTATACATAGAATAGAACGTAGCAACACATAGACAAAGAAAAATAGTAAAGGAAGTGGATGTTACCAACAGATAAAGATGATGATGATATGATAACCGTACGCTCGGTATTTCGGGACTGGTGGAGAAGACCCAAGAGTCCATTTTGCCTGTTATAGACATACCTAAACAAAGTGCAAGATTCTTTAGAACGGTCTTCCTCGGGCACATGAGCCGTTGCAACCAAAAATGACGAACCAGGTTCGAGTCGTAGGAACTTATTGTTGTAGGTGGTTCGTATGCTGACCATGTTACGAGTTCTTGATTGCACCACTTCAAACCTTGTAAAATTCGTTTCACTTAGTATCACCGGACTTGACACCCGCACTCTGGTGTGAAACGTTTTGGTTCATATTGCAAGAATTGTCTTGCATTTTGGAACGCTAAAAACCTTGGTAGCAATGCCATTTTTTTTTAATGTTGGTCTTTTACTTTTTTATTTGTTGTTGGCACATATGATATGTTATACTTCTAATTTCTCTCTTATTTATAGAGTCCAAACATAATTAGCTTCACGTTTTTTGTAACATGCATATGCATGTGGTCCTGCGGATCTTAAAAAACATCAAAAGTAAAACAAATTGACTACGTCTCATGCAACTTTGGTGTTTTTTTTTTTTTTAAGTATTGTTATTTGTCATATTTTATAGATATATTATTCCATATGTTATCTTTGTTGATATTTCTTTCAGTTTTATTATTAAATCTATGCAACTTTAACAATTAATAATATCGTAAAATCTATTATATTAATTATATAATAAAAGTATTATTAATTAATTTGCATTAGTGTATACTCCCGTCAAATTTAATGAATGACTACATTATTTAAGATTAATAGAGTTTTTATGTAATGACTATATTTTCTAAACAAAGTTTTATTTTTTGTATGAATTTACCCAATCTTTATAATATATAAATTTTCTACAAGAGTATGCAAAGTATAAATTAGGGTGAAATTGAAAAAATTGTCTTCTTTTCTTATGAATAATTTAAAAGAGAATTGAGCCATTAATTAGAAAAGGAAAAATAATTGTCAAAAAATACCTAATAAAATAATTTTCTTTAAGAACCTACTAATATAATTTGTTTATCAAAAAATACCACTTAACCATTTTTGTTATTTCACCATTGGTTTTTTTGGGTTGAACAATCACGTGAAACTTACGTGACTCGTATCTCCTCCCTTTAGTTTATAGGGAATTGGTTCTCATGTTCTAAATTTCTTATCTAAATTTCAGAGTCACGGTTATATAAATCGACATCTATATTTGTTTCAAGTTTAGATAAGACAACTACTTAATTTTGTTATTAGGCTTTTTCACATACATTATATGAAATGAATTTGCTTATAGACTCTTTAATAGACATTTAGAGAAGAAATATAAGGTATTCTGTCTTTAACACTATGTTCGGATAACAATTTTGGAAAGAAAGTAAAGGAAGAGAAGGGGAAGGGAGGGTAGGAAAAGGCAGGGGAGAAAAATGCAAGTGAAATAACTCTTGATTGTATAGAAGAGAATGGAAAGGAAATGAAAGGAGATAAAAGTTTCCTTTCAAATCTTTCCAACTTTAGAGAGATTGAAACATTAACAAAAAAGTATACATTAAATCCCTCCAATTCCCTCCCTTCTAAACCCTTTCCCTCTCATTTTATTATCCAAATGATGAATTATTTATTCTTCCAATTCTCTCCCTTCCTTTCTTTCCATTTTCTTCTATCTAAACACATCCTAAGAGCATACATAAAAATTTAATTATATAAAGAATGTTTGCTATTATTTCCTTAATTACTTTCAAACCTCTTGCACTAACTAATTTTAAAGCAATCAAAAATACCTCAACAAAAAACCAAAACAAAAAAGACCAACCCCTAGTAAAGCATTAAAAATAATACTTCTTTTGTTTCATATTAGTTGCAACATTATCAAAAAGGGAACTATTCATTCATTACTCTTAATTTGTAAATAGTTTTTAATTTATAAGTTAAAACATAGTCAAATGAGATCTTATTTGATTCGTCTCATTGCAAAAATTATAAATATCAAATTTTTATAATTTTTATTATACATAATTAGAGATATTAAAGATTAAATTAGTACATTAGACTGCGTGAAAAAAGCAAATATTGCAGGTAAATTGAAACGGAGAAAGTATCAAACAAAATACTGTCTAATCAACATCTATCTCATCTTATCATCCAAATCTAATACTAGTTTTAAAACAAATTCTTGAAATGATAAGACAAATTTTTGTATGTGGTTCATTTAGTACGAATGTTTTCAATGTTTAGTGAAAATGACATGTATTTTTATTAATGTTTTTAGTATTTCACCAAAAATATTAATTCACCATAAAAATAAATGTTGCATTTAGCCACACAAAAAATGCAAGTAGTCACACTTATATGTGTGAAAATACATGCAACCTATAAAATTCATAATATCTACATACACTATTTTATTCAAAGATGGAAATGGTAAGACAAATTTTTGTATAACTTGTAATGTGGTTCCTTCACTTTAGTAAGAATGTTTTCAATGTTTATTGAAAATGACATGTACTACGAAAATAAAAAGAGTTCGCGACTAAACATTAAGTCGCTTATTTGTAGGCAAAATGAAATTGGCGACTAAATAGTGACAAAAAAGCCAAGTCGCATAAAATATAGTCGCGAAAAGATGTTTTGTCCCTAACAGGTTGCCACTCGCGACCAAACAAATTTAGTGGGCAACAGGTACCAATGGCGACTAGACGACTGAGTCCCTATTGGGTCGCCAACCATACAAATTTAGCGACTAAATTCCTGCTCAATTTTGGTCGCCAACTTTATACAAAAAAAAAATTTACAAAAATTGTATATTATTTTTAAATTTTATTTTAAATACTCTTTTTTATTTTAAATTTTATTTTTTAAAAACAATAAATAAAATTAACAACAAACTTGGAGAAAATAACATGAACTTAAAAATAAATATCAACATAAATAAATAAACAATACAAATAACCAAAAAAATAACGTCCACAAATCTAAAATAATATATTAAAAAATAGAAAATAAACATGAAAAAACTTAAAAAAAAATAAAAAAACCAACATAAAATATAATGAGTGTGTTTAGGAAACAGCTGATAGCTGATTATAGTGGCTGATTTGACCAACTGATTTTACTAACTGGTTTGACCAGCTGATTTTGACCCCCTGCTATGAGCAGCTTGTTCAAAACAGCTCATTCATATCAATAAGCTGTTTCAACAAGTAAATTCACCAAACACTAGCATTAGCTAGTTTGACCACCCAACCCTCTACATTAAAATAAGCTAATTTGCCAAACACCCCCAATAAATAATTAGTACTACAAAATAAAAAAACATTGAAAAAAAACAACATAAAAACCTAAAATAATAATCATAACATAAAAAAAATTAAAATTAAAAATAGATTATCAAAATTAAAAAGAAAAAAAAAGAAAATAGAAATCCGCAAAAAAATAAGAAAAACAATACCAAAAATAAATAAATAATAAGAAAAAAAAACAAAAAAAAGAAAGTAGACACTTACAATAAATAAACTTGGACAAAAAAAATAACAAAATCTAATATTGAAAATACTTATATAATCAAAAAAAAATTAAAACTAGCTCTTTCAAAACATATTGTTAAGTATGTCTTGAGTCTTGGCTATCATATAGCCATATAGGTATGGATATAGCTTCATGTGGGAAGCTTTGGTATGGCCCTTTTGAAGAGGAGAAGGAAGGTTGGTTTTGTGTATGTGCAGTAGAGGACAGCTGAGTCGGCTATACGTCGAGATTTCATGATAAATTGTTTTACTTGATCTATTGTGAAGGTATCAGATAAGGATGGTCATGGGGCGGGTCTGGAGCGAGTCTGGCTAGACCCGGACCCGGACCCTTTTATTTTTTATTGATCCAGACTCGGATCCGGACTCTAAGGGTTTAAAATTGAACATTTTTCGAGTCTTTTTGTATTTTTGTAAGCAACTTATTATCGTATTACAAACACTTGTTCGAGTCCATGAAATTCAAATACAAAATAATTACTAAAAAGTAAAAAAAATATTTAATTGTATAGGGTCCGAGTCCGGGTCTGAGGGATGGGTCTAGGGTTTGGGTCTCGAGGTAGGGTCCGGGTCTGCACCTTGAGACCTGGACATGGACCCGTCAAATATTTTCTGGATCCAGATCCGACCTGGATCCGATGGGTCTCAAAAAATAGACCCAGACCCTTAAAAAAGGGGCGGGTCCAATAGGGTCCTAGACCCATGACCATCCCTAGTATCAGATAACCTCTTTTGGGTTTGTTTTAGGTGCTTATGAGTCTTCAAGTAAAAGGAAGGATCATCAAAAGTTTTTGGCCCCGTCTTCAAAGATCGAGTAGTTGCAAAAGGTTGTTCTCAAATTGAAACAATCGCAGAAACTAATCTTATTTTAATCACAAATTTAACGTCTAAAATATCTTTAATTAGTGATGGTAGTACTTAAAAAAATTCTACGATGATTAGAAACTTGTTAATGTTAACGTGGTTATGAATCGTAAGAAGTAATGTAAACTTTGGAGGTAAAACTTAAAGTTGAGCAATTGCCCACAACAATTTGGGAAAATTATAATACTCATTCAAAAACTTTATTTACTCATGTTAGGAATAAATTAAGTATTTCATACATATATACAAGTAATTATTACACAAGAAATACAAGTTACATAACTTGTTACATGTACAATAATTTTTACCTAAACTTTAAATTATCTTAGATAAATCTTTCTTACACTATATTAGACCAAATTGAGGATAAAAATCACCTCAAATCAGCCCCAAAACAGCCAGCCCCTAGCTGTCATACTACCCCTCTTTTAGCCCCAAAACCCACTTATACACTCCACCATACTTTCTACCCAAAGCCCCTTTTGTTCTTACCCAAAAACACCATCATAACAAACATGCAAACATGATAAATCAAAACAAATTTGCTATCCCAATTTTCATCTCCATCTACCTTCTTTCACTCTTCATTTTACTCCTAAATTCATCCATAAGCACAAAAGAATTTCAATCTAACAATTCCTAGCAAAATCACCTTTTTTTCTCATCAAATCTTCTTCAGAAAAACCCAACTTAACTTCTGAAAATTTATGTTTAGAAAATCAAATCTTTCACAAAATTAATCTTCATTTTAAGAGCTTTCCATAGACACAAAACTTGAAGAAATTCACTAAGAATAAAGTAAGTTATGTTTATTCCTTTATTTCACTAGTTTTGTTAAAACTTGTTCATATAAAATTCTTTTTACATGATATCTTTCTATAAACTAAGATTAATATAAAATGGGTATTTCATCATAATAACTAAGAAAGTTAATCTCCTAAGAAGGCCTAGAAATTTCGTCCAAACGAAGAAAATTTGAAATATTTTTCTTCCATCAACTTACAATCTCCTATTTATGTTTTCTAGCCAAAGCCAAAAAAACTCTCAAGTTATAGAACTTGTTCAACAAGTGTTACTCAACGCTAATCAATTTCCAAAATTAAAAAAATATCAAAGGGTAAGTAAATCTAACAATCTTTAGTTAGAAATCAAAAGTCATCAAGTTACATAGAAAGATCCGAAATAATGGTATTTTTGAATTCTTTAAAAATGATTGTAGCAAAGGAGTTGGATCTTAGTTATTGAGAAGTTGTACCAAAGGTTGAGATGTACTTTTGGAGCTAAGGAACGAGGTATGTCACATGGGGTGATTTTTAAAGGATTTCAGAATAAGTTGGGAAAGTTTGCATAAACCTTTTTTAAAAATAAAATTCCCAAAGAGAAGTTCTTAAATCTTGAAAAATGATATCAAAATGATGATATTGAATACATGTATTATTATTGTGGGCATCATGGATGTTGATTTTATGAATTGTTGTATGTTTAAAAGCGTGTTCAATAATACTTTGTGAAAGCAATTGTAATGAAAAAGATTATATGGACTTGAAAAATATTTGAAATACATTTTTAAAAGTAATTTTCAGTACCTATATGTTAAGAAATTCTCTTGGATTTTTTTTTCTAAAAATGTATTCGTTAAAATGATATTTTAATGGATTATAAGGTGTTAAATATTCTTATTATGAAAAATGGTATTAAATAAACTCTTCATCATCAAAATAATTAATAAAACATATTATAATATATCCAATAAGATTTTGGCCAGAATATTATTAATTTGGAATTTTCATGATTTTTGAGTAACCGTTTAATTGTTTATCGGTAAACTGTAAAATAGTAAAAAATAAAATTATTACCAAAAAAGGACGTGTGGACTTGAAATTTTTATCACATACTCATATGGACAGTAACTAACTATTGTAAAATTTTGGAAACGTTTCATGGACATTTAAGGACATTAATAATTTTTACTCGGTTATTAATAATCGCTAACTTAATAAAATGGTAAAATATAAAATAAATACTAAATGACGTCTTTTGGACATGAAAATTTTATGAGACACTTATATAAGCAGTAGATGCATGCTAAAAAAATTATATGGATTTTCGTGACCATATATGAACTTAAATAAATTTTTTTTGTTTTATCGGTAAATTAACGACATTAATTACTAAAAATATCCAAGTAACTTTTAATGGTTATTTAAAATTTATATCCCGTAAAATAGTTTCTCAAAAATCAAAAATTATAGAATTTTAATATTATTTTATTCAGACTTTAATAATTTTAAACCGATTTTATTTTATTTATCGATAAAATGTCTATACAAAATAATAAAATATCATACATGACTTTTATGAGTTTAAATGGGCTAGTAAAGGTGTTATATTACTTTTAGAACTTTTTTGTATAATTTTAAAAAGCTAATTTTTAATTATTTTCTAATTTATCAAATTAATAGAAATTGTTTATTCATTAAAAGGTGTGATATTGGTAATTTAATTTGAGTAAAAATAGACCTATATCAAAAAGTTATAATTTTATCAAATAATTTTAACTTATATGGTTTATAATTTTACGGATTTAAAACATCATTTAAATAACGGTAGATACCTAAATTATCGAAAATAATCGTAAAATCGTAATAAATTGGCATGACCAATTATAATCTGATGGGAAAATCTTAAATTCATTTTAAATAAGGCATTATAATGACATGATTAATTAGAGCCTTGTTAGATAATTAATATGTATTTTGTAAATCAATTATCAATTTTATTACCGATAAAACTATTTCATATTTAAGAAAATAGTGTTTTATGAAATCTTCTGTCATAATGATTTTACAACATATGAACTATATTCTAGTTTGTTTTGAATGAATTTCAAAACTCTTTTAACTTATATTTACTTTAAGAAGGATTAAAACAAAACATTTTAGTGGTTTCCTTGAAAAACCGTATTGAATTTTAATCACTTTTTGTTACGATGTATTTCCATACATGCTAGTGATGCCTCAATATAATACAAAGGTTACGTTTGATGATGTGATTATGCAAAGCATGTTTTACCCATGTAGGAAAGATTATGATTTGATTTTACTATGTTGCAAATAAAGTATGTTTTATTATGTTGCTAATAAAAGATGTTTTATCATATGGAAAAAATTAATATTTTTGACTTTTCAAATGCTATCGAAATTACAAGATATATATTATATACAAAAATATTTTAGCCTAAATGGCGAGTACATATGCCACAGCAAATGTTGTGTGCATGATTAAACGACTTCCAATGTTGAGCGCGTATTGTTCATACCATTGTGTTACACTTGCCGGATATGTCGCGGACGATAGATCGACTACCAACTGAATCACAGGATGACTCACAGACTACCCATGCAAACTTATAATCTGAGTTTGAAGTTGATTTGGATCCATTAAGATCTTATGATTTATGATGAAAAATGAGAACTAAGAATTATTATGAAACCATTGAATTGAATTTGAATGATGATATGATTTATCAAATGAAAAAGCATCTTTCAAAATGAATTTACTCAAAACAAAATGTTTTAACAACTTGTTTGACAGGCACTAGTGTGTTATACTCAACCTTTTGTTGTAACTATGCTTTGTATGTTTTCCAATGGTTTTTGTTTTTAGAGTGAACCCCAATGGCACCTCGACGGAGAATTGATATGCGAGCGAAGGATGAACTTGATTTGAAGTTTGACTCCCTTTTGTTTAGATCTCTTTATTGTATCTGAGAGACTATTAGTACAGTTGTTTAGATTTGGACTATTTTAAAGATGTAATTCAAACATCAGAATTATTTCGATTTGGTTGTAATTTTCCTTTATTTTGGACAGCTAAGACTTCCGTTATATTGCTTTGGTTTTGGTTCAAGTATTTTACTTGGACATTGGTTTAACCTTTAAGTAACCCTCTTAATTGTGCTGGCAAAAGTGAGCTTCCTATTGATTAATACTAAATTCCAATTAGTCTTTACGTTCATAATTCGGAGCGATTACACAAATTGAAGGTTATGGTTTTATGAGGAATTTTCTTCCTTTGTGAGATGTTCTTCAATTTAGAGTCCTACTAGTTCTTTGATGGTGATGGTGGACTTGGTACTCTTTATGTGATTTAGGGGTCTATATCTACATGAAGCAATCATATGGTTGGGATAATGGGTAAAGAAGATCATGTGTGTAGTCTGGAGAAGGTTCTTTAGGATTGAAGCGCTCTTCAAGTTTTTGGTAAGAGATTATTTGTTTACTTCTTTATGTTACAAGGTTATGCACAAAGATAATATGGTGGTTATGTCTACATGAAGGGTATATGTGCGGGTTTCTTGCTTTATCTCAAAAGGTTGGTTGCATGAGGTATTTTTTGCTTGAGGTGGAGGCTTTGACAAAGCTATTTTCGAAGACGTTTGATATGAAAATCTTGGTGAAATGATTAAAGATTTGTGGCCACTTATAAAGCAAAATTTTCAGCGTTCCATGCACAAGTGTTGTGGGTAGTGTGGATACTTCAAGAAGCATGTTTTAAGTTAGAAGTAGGTTTTCTAACCCGGGGAAACAACATAGGAATGCGGTGATATGTTTTTTGTTGAGAAACATGATGGGTTCTTCATATGTTGTCTAAATCTTGGTGAAGACATCAGGTGTCTTATTTGTTTTTTGGTGACTCGGTTTATGGCAGAGATATGGGGAATCATTTTCGGAGTTCGTAGTTACTTTGGGTAATGCGGTGTTGAGTTGGCTATCATCTTTGCAAGATGTGAAGGCCATGTCTATGATCGAAGCGGTTCTTCCTATGGTCATTGTGGAGTCTTTGTATATGCAAAGTGGGTTATGGTCTCATAAGGTTTTGTGTTCTAGCCTAGATTTGGTTTTGTGAAAGCCAAATTATTTTTTCATTTGGTTTATTGATAGACCAAATATATTGTCATCAAATAGTTCTTCATTGGAATATGCGATATCAAGATGAAGTGGTTGTTTTTGGTGTTGAAAGCTATGGAAGACAATTTGGGTATATGATGACCAAGACTTTGTCAGCCAACAAGCTCGAGGTATGTGTTGATTTGGTTGGGTTCTTTCACGTTGTTGTTGTTGATGCTCTTGAAGATCTTATTTGAACATTAGTATGTAAGTTACTGGTGTGTTTGGGTGAAGGTGGAGAATATGAGTTTCTCAAAAGGTTTATGTATGGGCTTTACACATTATTGATGTTCATGAGATTTGGATGTTTTGAGGTAATGCATGTGATTTACATAGAAGGAGAATGTGATTTTCTCAAAAATAAAAGAATAGTGTATGCGATTTACACAATGTTGATATATATGCTAGTTATACATCATGCTAGCTCTTGAAGTTGGTTTGTTGTTTGATGTTGTATGGATGGAGATATGGTTTTGTGTTTGGGTTCGTGGCTTATGAGACTCAAGTCAAGGTGGAGATTGTTAAGTATATGTCTCGAGTCTTGGCTATCATATGGGCATGGATATAGCTTCATGTGGGAAGCTTTGGTATGGCCTTTTTGAAGAGGAAAAGGAAGGTTGGTTTTGTGTATGTGCAGCAGAGGACAGCCGAGTCGACTGTAGCTCGGGACGGCACCAAAGCCGACTCGGCTGGAGGCAGAAGGCAGCAATTTGTGGCAGATTGTTATGCCGACTCGACTTTCATAACTGATCACCATGAAGCCGAGTCGACTGCAGGTCTCGATGGGCGTTTTGTTTCGTTGCTTTATCTTAGCCTTTTGTCATGGTAAGTATTAGTGTGTATGTATTATAAATACCCATAATACACTAGTTTAGATGTGCCAATTTTTGATTATTATTCTCTCTCTAAAAGTGTGATCCATATTTATTCATCTCTTCTTCTTTCTCCAACCCCTCTTTGAATGAAAACACCTGAGCTAGGAAGGATGTACATTAGATGAACCTCGTTAATTGTGTGTGTTGTTTATTTTTTATGTTTGATTCTTGGAATTACTCATTTTAGAATATAGATTTTCAAAAATCATTGATCCTAGGTGCATTAATATATGTTCTAATTTAGTTAGGACACTTAATTTCTTCACATACCATAATTAATATATACCATAATAATTAAAACATCAAAAAAAAAAATTTGAAAAACTAACCCAACGTATATATCACGTAAAAACCGTAACAAAAATTATATAACAAATTAAATTACATAACAAATATAAAAAAACCCAGAAAATTAAATAAAAAACCCAAATCATATAACCATAAACAAAATCAATATAAATAACATAAAAATAAAAAAATTACGAAAATAAAAACCTTTCCTTCCTCTTTGCGTCGCCTAGCCCCGTCATCATCGCATTCGTTGCCAGAAAATCAAGAAAAAGGTAAAAATTACATTGTAAGAGAAAGAGATATAAAATCTAGTAAGGGAAAAGAATGAGATCATAGGGTAAATGGTAAACAATATAGAAGATGAATGTAAAATAAAAGTTTTAAATGAGAGACTAAGAGTAAAATGTAGAAGATGAAAGTATAAGTTTAGAATGATAGAGTAATAGTAATTTATAGGAGAATAAAATGAAATTAAATGAGCAAAGAAGGTAAAAGGCGAAAAAAAGAAACGTTTGAGTACAAAATTCAAAATTTGAATTAGTTATTTATGTGGTAATTTTTAGATGGGTGTTGCTAAACTTCGCCACCCTTTTTATTTTTTCGCCACCCCTCCAAATGAAATTACGAATTTGCCCCTAATTTTTTAAAAAATTACAATTTTGCCACTCATTTCAAATTTTTTATAATAATAGTAATAATAATAATAATAATAAAAACAACAATAATAAAATTAAATAATAATTATTATTATTCAAAAAAAAAAAAAAAAAATTGAGTCGCCCAATTTTGGGCGACACAATTTTTTTTTTTTTTTCTTTTTTGGAAAATAATAATAATAATAATAATAATAATAATAATAATAATTTATAGATTAATGTGGTCTATTAGTTCAGTTGGTTAGAGCGTTGTACTATTAACGTGAAGGTCACAGGTTCGAGACCTGCACAAGCCATTATTTAATAATTATTAATTTTTTATCATATTTATAATAAAAAATTAATAATTATTAAATAATGGCTTGTTCAGGTCTCGAACTTGTAACCTTCACGTTATTAGTATAACGCTCTAACCAACTGAGCTAATAGACCACATTAATCTATAAATTATTATTATTAGTATTAATATTATTATTATTATTATTTTCCAAAAAGAAAAAAAAAAAAAATTGAGTCGCCCAAAATTGGGCGACTGGACCATGGTTCAGTCGCCCAATTTTGGGCGACTCCACCATGGTCCAGTCGCCCAGATCTGGGCGACTCGACCATGGTTCAGTCGCCCAATTTTGGGCGACTCAACTTTTTTTTTTATTGTTTTTTTTTTTTGAATAATAATTATTATTATTTAATTTTATTATTGTTGTTTTTATTATTATTATTATTATTATTATTATTATTATTATTATTATTATTATTATTATTATTATTATTACTGTTATTATTATTATTAATTTTATTTATTATTATTATTTAATTTTATTATTGTTGTTATTATTATTATTATTATTATTATTATTATTATTATAAATAAGAAATTTGTAAGGAGTGGCATTTTTGTAATTTTTTAAACTACAGGGGCAAATACGTAATTTTAGGGGGGAGAGGGGTGGCGAAAAAATGAAAAGGGGTGGCGAACTTTAAGGATTGGGTTTTTAGATTTTGAATTTCTGACTAGATCTTTGGATTGTAGGATCGTAAACTCGTATTATGATCCTACTATTTAAATTTTTAAGCTAAGTAGGATCATATGATTCTACCACATTAAGATCCTACTTACAATTCGAGTCTGTTGCCTGATTTTAAATCGTAGAATCGTAGATTAAAATCATAGTTATTAGAATTTCGATTTTAATTGTAATCGTTGCAAAGTCCGGGACGTGAAATTTGAGTTATGAAATATATATCTAAACATTCTATAATTCATAGCCCTTATACACTATTATATTGACACTTATAAATTATAATATACAAAGGGGTGTTTGGCAATTAGCTATTGGCGTTTGACTTTTTTAGTTGGCTTATTTGACCAGTTGGAAATGTTGGCTGTTTTTGTTAGTTTTTATGCTCGCTGAAAAAGTCAATTGTTTGTGGAGATGTTTGGTAAATTTGATTATTGACTGTTTATTAGAAAAAAGTGAGTTAAAAGCCAACCAAAAAAACTAGCCGAAACAACTTTTTCATTTTAGCTTAAAAAATAATTTTTCAGCTACTTTAAAAGTCATTTACCAAACATTTTAGCTGTTTGATCAACCCATATGCAAAAAACCAACCAAAAAGCTAAACCAAAAACTATATACCAAACACCCCAATGCAATTTGTCAAACAATCAACAAAATTTTATTAGTCAAGTAATCTATATTATAGAGTACTCCAAAAAAAAATAAAGTTAAATAAAAAGAGATAAAATAAGGAAATTTGTATTTTTCAGGTTGAAACTTTTGTATATTTATTAATTGGGTGTGAGAAATAGATAAAAATAAAACCCAACTAAACTAATCTAAATTTGTTTATGTTCAAAAAAGTACCTCTGTATCTGCTTTTTTGTTTGAACAATAAAAAACAGATAAGGTGCAACACTGAAAGAGAAGAGAACTGAGTAGAGAAAACAAAACATAGGAAATGGCTTGGAGTAAAGCTTTAACTTTATCTCTTCATCCATTTAAATCCAATAATTCCTCAATCTTCATTACAAACCCCATTTTCAGTCCTTCATATTCACCCTTTTCTTCTTCTTGTTCTTCCACACTTCTGGGTATTAATACTTATAATTCAAACTCAAAGCTGGTTGCGTTTAATCTTCCCTTACAAAAAAACCCTTCAATCTTCATCAATTTCATTTGTAAGGCAGCTGAGTACAAATTTTCTGACCCAATTTCTGAATTTGCTGAATCTGTAAGTTCATGATACTTTCAATTTTTTTTTGGGTTAATTTTTTGTTTTGTATTTTCGGCCCATTTTAATTTTTTTTTAAAGGATAGAGAAGCTTGAGAGCTCATTACAATATTGAAGGAATTACATCAATGAAGAATTAAAGAAGAGAATGGTCAGGAGAATGGGAGGCTCAACCTCTAAGCTTGACTCTTAATACTACAACAATAGCAATACAACTTATATAGGCAAGGGGGACTTGGGAAGCAAAGAGCCAAAATAGAAGAAACAAGACAGCAGCGTCTGTTCGC
Organism: Amaranthus tricolor; assembly: GCF_026212465.1. NCBI lineage: Eukaryota > Viridiplantae > Streptophyta > Magnoliopsida > Caryophyllales > Amaranthaceae > Amaranthus > Amaranthus tricolor. Next base: position 36,682,703 of record NC_080049.1, on the reverse strand, counting down.
TGGCTCGACACCTGCTCGGGCGAGCTGCTCGGTTGAGCGGCATGCAGGCCATGCGTTTGACACTTTACCAGCTTGTTTGCAAGGTCTTTAAAGTCTCCTATGGTCTCCCCTTATGCACCCGTAGCTAGTGTGTAGTACATTGCCTTATTTATCAATGGCAAACCCATGTGAAATACTTCATTGCTTTGTATTATGCATACAATAAGAGTGTGTATTACTTCATGAATTAGAGTATGCTATACCACTCACACATGCTTAAGGTCTAATAAACAATTTGCTACTTCTAACCTTTAATCTATGATTCTTCAATATTTTAATTGTCATCTAATATATAACTAATTAACACAAGACTCAAGTCACACATCTTTCAAAACTCATATAAAATTATTTAATTTTTTAGGATTAAGATTTTGGTATTGTTGTATTAGTGTAAAACCAATTCTTTTGTGTATTTATTTAAGGTTGTAAAAAATTGGCCTGTTGGTACAAGATGCCAGGCAACTTTTCGCCTTATTTTGAACGGGCGGAAGTTTATAGAGTTGTTTGGTTTTAGATTATTATAGACTATATGATAATGACTCTGCACCTTGCCTTTGGGCGGGGACTCTTTGGGATGATGATGATATTATATTGACTTCTTAAATGATGTGCGTTGCTTAGATGATATTTGCTGCCAAGGGTCAATCGGAAACAACCTCTTTGTTATCACGAACAAGGGTAAGTTCCGTACAACCGTCGATTCCAAATGGCCAAACCCTCCATAGATGACTTTCATTTATTGGCATTGGGGAATGATGTTGTTGAATGTTAAGGAGTTTAAGACAAGAAATGCTGAATGATATTGCTTGAAATTGTGTTCAAATCTGGTTTGGAGGTAATTAGAGGTGCCCTGAATCCTGATGGCTGATGTTAAAAAAATTTTAAAGTTACACTAGATGGTACAACATGTCTATTATACATGTTTGGGCGCCATTCGGAACACAAACTGAGATGTACTATTAGATTGTACAACATGTACTATTATTTGTTCTTAAACTTATTAGTATATTCGTATGGTTTCCTTATGATCCATCAATTTGTTAGAAAGAATAATCTGCTCAGACTAAGTAAACTCTATGTTGTTGGATTCTCGACAGATCTTCGAAAACTTCCTGCATACAGAGTATGGTGGGCCAGGCACTTTGCTAGTACTCCCTTTCATTGACATGGCTGACACTCTGAATGAGCGTGGGTTACCTGGGGAACCTCAAGCTGCACGAGCTGCTGTCAAATGGGCTCAAGAAAATGTAGACAAAGATTGGAAAGAATGGACTGGTAGCAAGTAAAGACATGTCAAGAGAATTTTGATGTTTTTAGATAGTCTTAGGTATGATAATCTCTAAGTATATCATCTTGAAAGATTTTGATTTCTTGATAGAGAACCAGCAGAAAGACAGCTTCTATTGCTGCAAGTTGTAGGTCATTAGGTCATCCAGAAGATTCGAGCAATTCGTAGAGATCCATATGATGGTTGAATAAATGTAGCGTGGTTAGACCGTTGGCTGATAAATTTTTTCTTTGCAACATGGAATATTTTATGATAGAGTGACCAAAGTTCGTTACAAAGACTCATATAATGTCTAGTTCAGGTTTATGAAAATTTTGTGCATATATTTCGTACTCTTTTGACTTGAATTAATTAAATTCACAAAAGACGGCTTTTATTTATTTGAAGTTTGCAGTAAATTGAGATGATATTTTTCTAAGCACATATACATTTAGCCCTCCAAACACCGTCTAAATGGAAGCTTAGATGAGAGTCTATACCACAATAGAATGTTAAGTTCCATCTTTTTTCACTTACAAAGTTCCCATCTACTAGAAGTATTCCAGTCAATTTTTTCATGCAATAGACATTGGCAAATAGTGAACAAATATATACAAGGCATTTTACTCACATTAGCAACAAACAAAATCTGCACCACTGCTTGATTACCTTTTAAGTTACTCTTACTTACAATTACAACCTATACAAGTTGGATAAGTTACGAAGGAAGACAACTTTAGTAGCACATAAACAAGGCACAACTCCACAGAGCAGGAACAGCTAGATATCACGAGTGGAGTTGCTTCAAAAGTTCTTCCCTGTCAACAAACCATTCAAGCATCTCTGGTTCCTTCAAAACAAGACATTTTTCCTCCTTTCCACATATATCATAGCGTCGTTTAGCAATGTAGTCATAGATGGCATCTCTTGCTGGAGTTGGAATCATCAAAAGAGAGCTCAATGCTGAGTAAGGGAATGGCAAGTATGATAGAACTTTCAGTGCAGCTGGTAAGACATTCCAAAAATAACATTAGGGCACTATGTGACATTGTAGATAGAGGTGTATAGATAAGATAAAATGATTGAAAAATTGAAACGGATGTCAGAATACAAGAACTAAATGAATCTAAATGGCAAGTTTAAGAAATTGAAATAGTCAGAAGAAGAAAATTGCAGCACAAACAGGAAACTCGACTGTTAAGCACTGTTATGGTTTTAACTTCTAAAGACCTTCAATGAGAACTTGTTTCTGATTTGCAAATCCAGTTCAAGTATTTCCTGTAGAGAGCAACCAAACCAGAATATCCAAACTGACATAATCCATAAGACACAAATGCTAAAATCTACTTCAAAAAATGTCACCTTTACAAAACACAACTCACTCAATTTAGTACAGACCTTCAATAATAGAGAAGGAGCAAGAATTATATAAACCAGAAATGACAAAGTGTAGGGAAAAACCAAACTAGCAGTGGACATTGGACAGTTAGGTAATACAGTAAGTAAAGGGTCCTAACCTGTAGAACCCTGATGATATTGGCCTAGACCTTCAATGAATATAAAGCGGCGAAGCACATCCTCCCTTTCCACACCACAGAGTTTCATATATGGTTCAGCGGTCTCAGACTGAAGGCAGCAGAACTTTATTTTCTGGTACTTATCAGCCTTTATAACCAGCTTCACACCTAGAAAGTCAAATGAACAAGAAAACATAGGGATTAAATACTTGCTAATAATGTAAAAATGGATTATCAACAAATGTGGTTGACACAACTCCTTTTTGTTAACCTATATATTAAGCGATTCAAGACACCTTTTGGGGGTACAGAACTGTTGTTAAGGGCTTGAGCCTTGAAGTAGGATTTCTAGATCCAGTTGATTATCAACAAGTCTATTGCTCAATATATATGCTAAGAGGAGCAGTGAAAAACTAACAGAAGCCAATTTACAATCAGGTCAGTAGGTTTCTATCTACATCCAATTCTAAAAGGTCAACATTGCTGCTTAGTTCTGAATTGCAATATCATCTTACTTCTAATACGAAAACCCTTTTAAGAACCTTTTTCCTCTCCCTAGACAATATACAACTAATATAACTAGAAAACCTATCATGTACTCCCTCCAATTTAAAATATCCGTAACACACTTCTTTTCGGGCCATTCTCAAATTCTTCAACATTACAACATTGCATTCCTTACCCCAATGCCATTACATGGCTCCCGCCTAAGCGGAAGCAGGGCTAGGAGGGGTAAAATATGCAACCTTATTCTTGCAAATTGTAATACAAAGAGGTTTCCAACTGACTCTTGATCACCTATGTAAGGTGTGAACCTTAAATCTCTGCTGAGTTTTTTTGAAACTAAGGATTGAAAGTTTGTAACATATGTTCCATCTCACACTCAAAATAATCATCAAATCATATCAAAATAAATTACACATTAGGTATCACAAAATATAATTAACTAAAATTTAGTGGTCGAAGTACTAGGACCGACTTTGGAGTTTTGAATTTATTTGCAAGCTAACTTTACATGTTCCAAATTATAAAACTTTTAAATTTTAAAACAAAAGGTCGGGATTTGAAGTTGCTTTTACATAATATCGGTCATTAACTATAATATCGGTCTAAATTTCTGACTTTGCCCCTGGCAGCGTATGTTCAATCAGGAGTACTTGATACACCGCAGCTCTTCATCGTCATTAGTAATCAGAAGTTTGAATCAAATTTCAAAAGCAATAAAAATCAGGAAATACTTCAATTAAAACAATAGTTACGTTCTTTTCATGAACTAAAATGTTTAATGTATAGCAATGAAATTAAATTAGTACTAAAAATAATTACACAATTTTAAAGTACAGCTTAAAGAATATGAAAAGTAGCGAAACGAGAAAGAAGGGTATCGCCCGTACCAGAATGACAGAGACGACAAACGCCGTCAAAGACAACCACACGTGGTTGAAGAACATTGGGTAGAACCACGGGTTTAGTAACGGTTACTGGCGGCTTACGAACAAGGTCAAGATTGTCATCATCGTCATCGGCAGCAAGATCAGCAACAGCACCATAGGCGGAGGATGAAGAAAGCGGAAGCTTTGAAGTGCAGATAAATGGCGAAACCGCCATTGATTTTGGTTTGAGAGCACGAAAAAGTAGAAGGTTCCACATGTAACTTCGCTGTCGGAAATGGAAGGTAGGGATTGATTTTGATTTATATAGGTTTTTTTTAATGGTAATGGAGGTTAGAACTTAAAAGGGGTTTTGTTTTGTCAATTTTTTTTACTAAAGTGATTATTCACGATCTTAAATTAATTGCTTATAATTTTAAAATAATTAATTAAATAAATTATTTATAAAAACTCATCTCATATTGAAGCAGTTACATACTTTGGAAAGTAGTGTGTTTTAAGAATATTTGATTAAATTTGATTTTCTTTATATGTTTGATCACAAAAACTTGGAAGAGACCGTCAATTAGGGTTAGCCCAATTCACGCGTGTGACAATCTCACATGCTTTTCCTTTTTTTTCATTTTCTGCGCATTTATCAATTTGGACCTTAAATACATCAATTTTGTCTTTAAACGTATCAATTTCAACTTAAAATAAACCTTAAATAGATCAATAAAATAAAAAAATTGAATTTTGACCTAAAATTGATCAATTTTGACGTTAAACTGATTAGTTTCTACTAAAATATGTTTTTTTTTTACAATTTCAAAATAGGGATAGTTTAATGGTATTATTCTATGGTTGAATTTAAACAACAAATGGATGGTATAATATTATCAATAATAGTGTTAAAACATTGCCCATTATAAGTAATCTTATTCGATGCAACAAGATGGTTCTAATGAAATAATGAAACATAAGAATACTTGTACTCTTTAATTATCGATCAATAATAGTGATATTTCTCTTTCCCTAATAATTTTTTGTTCATAATAGACTTAGAAATAAAGTTGTAAGTGTAATAATTTCTTACCTTGGATGTGAAGGTGGCGGAAGTAAGATTTCGAATTATGTTTGCCAATTGATTCAATAAATACTCTTGGAAATAACCTAAAATTCATGGCTTCTTTGTTATAAAAAATTTCAATTTTAATCTAAAAACGATCAATTTAAACATTAAAGTGATTTATTATGATTAGTTATAACTTATAACAAAATTCATTTTTAACCTTAAATGTATCAATTATGACCTTAAATAGATCAAGTACTTAGCATATATTGAAAAAAAGTTATAATTAAGCTGATTGGGCTATCCATCTCATATTGAGACCATGTCGTCCAAGACCAACTGATGTTTGATAAGATTTTTTCTAATACTAAAGTAACCCAAGAACAAACTATCCACTATAGTACTGAAATCTTTACGACACCTGAAATTCGTTTTGACTACCAGGCTTTGTTTTCCTACACCAAACTTAATTAAACGTCAGACTCGGAGGGCTGCAAATGCTGACAGATCTTTCCCTCTTCAGAGAAATGTTGCCTCAAAGGCGAATTTGGCTCATTTTCACTAGAATGTAACAAAAAGAATGCTGTACACTGCAGCAGTTTAGCTACTGAAAAACCTCCTGTACTTCACCATCTACAACAGCCGAAGAAAATGTCAAGAGTAAGCGGGACCATAAGATTAGGTAAAAAGGAGAATTCTACTCACCAGCAAGAGAGACAGCAAAGTTTGCTTGTGCATCAGCATCCGAGTTCAAATCCTGCAAGTATTTAAATTATCGAGTAATTACATAAAAGGGCATGAAAGTTAAAACTAGCATTAAATGTTGATGGTAAAATCCTGATCGCACCATCCAACACCATCACCTCACTAATGATCCCTGGCCGGTTGAGAGGTAAAGCATTAAAACTAACCACTTAAGCTAAGCGTACACAACATTTAACAGAGAATAGATATAACAAATGTCACAAGACAGAAGACGTTGATAGACGCATACTCACCCTTAGAACATGAGTGATCTGGAAAGAAGAAAACTTTTCCTTCAGTTTCAAGGTCTCTTCATGGAAGGGAGACATCTTTTCATTGACTTTATATAAACCCAGAAGCTGCAATTATTGTGAACTCCCAAATAAATAGAAGTAACAAAATAAGCTAAAATCAGAATATTGAGTTCCGTATTTAAGAGCTGAGCAATTGCAGTACATAGATTAAAATGTTCACACAGAAACAGTAAGTGAGTTAACATAAAAACAGGCCATGGTTCTATCTCATAAGGTAATTTTCATTGCAAATCCATTTACAATTTTCATATCAAAGCTTTAACCGCCATTTGGTAGTCGGTATTAAATGGTAGGATTTGGAATGGTAATGAAATATTAATGCTGGTGGAAAAATCTCTTAACAAGTTAAATGAACATGCTTATTCTACTTCAATTATCTCATTTTCTTCACTAAATTTATTCCAAACGTATTACTATTTGGAGATGTGGTAATGTTTGATGATGGAAAATTGTGAACAAAATTTTTTTAATGATCAATGTTTTATTACCATGGAAATGACTTGGTTAATTTAATGATTAATTACATTATCATTCTGATTACCGCCATTTAGTACCTATAACCAAACGGGCCGTAAAAGTTCACATGGCAGCAATAAAGTGATCTTCCATAATCAGGGTCAGGCACAAGACACATTAACATCCTTGCTTTCACTTTTCTTTTCCATCACTAGAGAACCCATGAAAAGTATCAACGTTCTAATCTTCACACATCAATAACGTAAAGTGTAACGCCGCCAATTTAGAAGCTTAAAAAATAAAATTACTATCTATAAATAAAATGAGAAAATAAAATCAGAGATAAAGGTATTACCGTCACACACACAACTAAAATCTAAAGAGCATATCGTAAGCATAATATTACTCTTTAAAATAAACTCTTAAAACACTCAAGATCCACCTGTATTTCAATTAGGATTTACTTACTTCTCATACTCAATAGGAGTACTAACCTAAAAAGATTAGCTTCTAAAATTAAGTAGGAGTACTCTAATGCAAAAGGGTCCGTAAAAACAGGGAATGAGGCTAGTATTACATATAGAATTCAAAAGGTAACCTGCATGCAGACAAGTTTGCTGTCACCCAGCACTTGGATACTTGTATAACCCATCTCCAGAGCTTTCTTTAACCCTAAAATAACGGCATGATATTCAGCAGCATTACAGGTAGCAACTCCCAAGCCTTGACGAATTCTACATATCTGTATGGATTCTTACGTTGAACAACCAACAACCAAAACTGAGAAATCCAATTTATAACTAGGCCATATTTAATCCATAGCAACTTACCAAGGCTCCATCAGATGTTCGAAGCACAACTCCGGCACCAGCAGGACCAGGATTTCCTTTTGAAGCACCATCAAAATGAAGGATACAGGAACGCTGCACATGACAAAGGAGTAAGTGATCAGAAAATTTTACTGCTGACTGCAGTATCTAATGATATTTCCATGCACTGCCACATTCAATCACGGACTAAAAAGGTGTTATCTTCTTTGGAAACAAAAGTGCATAGAGCAAGGACTGAAGGACATGAGAAAACAAAACATATCTCAAAATCTGCACAAACTTAACCTTACTCACACTATCGGAAGGCACATGGTTTAACTTCTGCTGCTTGGTCAATGGGTCAGAAGCATTTGACTGTGATTCAATAGCCCCCTGCACAAGAGCTAGTGCGAAATGAGAAAACGCTAATGATTTTGTCTTATAATGACAGTTTCAAGAGTACATCTTTTTCAATTCAGAAAAATGAATATATATAATCATTTGTCTATAAAATTGCCATATTTTCCGGGAAGGAAGAGAATGGCATTAGGGTTTATGGACTATAGACGAACCGACTCATACCCAGTCATTATTTTTGTTTTATTTTAACGCTACAGCTCACAAAAAAATAGAAGAGCTAAGTCTTTGAGGGAAGTCAATCAACCAATATTCATTGCAACAGAAATAAGGTTGCATAATTCTCAATCTGATTCGCTTTCTTAATCCACATTTTGGCCAAAATTGGCCATTGCTGAACCATAACCGCTTGTAATTAGCTTGTCACAATTCACAATTCACAAGGGGATTAGTGAATTAGGTAACCAGAAAACTACAATAACTTCTTTTTCCAATCCCTTCCAAAAGCCGAAGTGAAAAACAGCAAAAGTGGTTGGTAAAACGCTAAAAATCCTAATTTCTATAAACTCCAACAAAACTTCACAGTATTTATAGTGTGAAGCCATACAACGGAGCTGTGATGCTAGGACTTCACCTTTACCCCCGTTATATCAGTGTTCGTAGGCAGGACACCGATACCGGTATGTAACGTTGGTCTCACTAGAGGGAAAACAAACACGTCACCAAAGAAAAAGAAACACTTTAGAGTTTCAAAAACCATAGATCTGATAAGGGCAACAAATGAAACTTTGGGGAATCTAGGCACCACACTTTGCATCATGAAGAGAGGCTAAGCCACTAAATGAATACATGGGAAGTTAATTGCTCCAACCGCTAAGGATACACAAGTACACTACAATTTACAAATACAAAAATACATTTATGTTTGCATGTGAGAAATTGAGAATTATAAAGTGTATATATCTTTAGAGACTTTTTAGTTGGTACGAGTCAAAAAGAAAATAATAGATATATAACTTGAGAAACTCAACTATAAACTGGCACTGGTATAGATGTTTCAAAAACCAGCACCTTCTTTTCTAGCTTGATAACAGTTAAGAGTGTTGAAAGACCCATTATTTGTCACCAAATCAAACAAGTGGGGGAGGGGGGGGGGGGGGGGGGGGGTAATGCATGTAGAGCTTCTAGAGGCCTTCTAATAAGTTTTGAGTGTTTTTTCTTTTTTTTTTTATTTCTCATTAACGTAAGGTCATGTGCATACAAACACAAGCTTCCTATGCAAGTGAACTTTTCTAAGCAAGAAAAATAAGCATAGAAAGGCAACACAAATCTGCCACTTTGAAGTATTCACCTAGATGCTGACTCTTAATAAACAATTTTTAAGGGGGGCAATCATGGGTAAAGCCACAAGGGGACTGGTAAGGGCAAAACAAGTTCTTCATTATCTATCATTTAGCTCATCGTGTAAGACATGCAAGACAAACCACTTAGATTTCCCAAGACAAATTTGTTCCATTCTTTAGTCTAAGAAAACAAACTAAGTTTAGAACTGCACTTGTTGATTGCATTAATGTTTTGCTGCTGAAGTAAAAACTCACCTGATTTCCTGCTTCTAGAAGATCGTGAGGCCTTTTCTGTGGCAATTCTGTGACGGACATTTCAGTTCTAGAAGATCCAGGTTCCTAAACAGCAATGGAAATACCTCTGCAGTTACATTTTGACAGGCTAAGCTGAATAGAATCGCATGAATAAACAGTAGAATGTTTATGCAACATTGACATTCACCACTACATTATATTTGAATTCAAGCTTAAAACTGATCTTACCACTAAAGGACAAGGGAAAAGTTTGCCAAAAAGATCATCTTTCAGATCTGAAGCTTTGATGGTATAGAAAGCATTCTGAAACCCATGAGAAGCAAGATATTCCTCCGAATCTTTAGGCAAAAGAAATCCTTTATATACACTAACTGGAGGGTCGGATATCTGCGCCAATAATGGAAGGAACAGTAAGCTGGCATACTTCACCATCCTCTTATATGCTAATATCACAAAAGAATGAAGAAGCTAAAGCGAATTTATGAAAATGATAATTGTGTCAAGACTTGAGCAATGATTTGGTGAAGAAAGCCATGCAATCTTGTGACGGTAGTAGCTACTAAGATAGGCTCACAAGCATGAACAGAATGCAAGATCCTAATTTCTATTGGGTAACAATCCCCATACTCAAGCACGATCCTAAAGATACTGGATTAAAGACCTATTCACCCCAAATTTTTAAAAACTCTAACGAGTTCAATTCAGTAAATATCAAATGAACAATGTCACCCAAACGTAGTATATACCATGCGTCTCAACATTCAACAATACCCATATATGTCCAGTGTCCTCAAACTAGGCTACTTTCGGTCTAAAATGAAGTTTAAAAATCTCCAAATGAAGAGGATTCGACAAAGGTACTTGTGGGAAAATGAAGCGTCTGAGCTTCACAAACTAAGAAGTTTAGTTCGATCCTAATAAGTCAGTTCACTTAATTTCAAATCTAATAAGGGAATGTTTGGTTTGGCAGAAAACAATTTCCCAGAAAACTGATTCATCCATCTTTAATTGTTTGGTTTGACAAGGAAATCGAAAATAGTTGTTCATCACTTTGTGAAATTTACCTCAAAATTGGAAGAATACCAATTTTCCTCCACAATTCCCATCAGGCCAATACAACCAAACATTACAAAATTAAATATCATTTGCGTTTTCTAATAATAAAGAGTTTTTCTTGAAAATTGTTTTCCAATAAAAGTGTTTTTCACGAAATATGTTTTCTGCTAAAACAAACACCTCTTAAGCTTCCCTCATCACTTCCACTCTTACATTTTCACTAAAAAATCACTTTGATTCTAATAATCTCAACATAACAAATTCTAATCAAATATTATGCAAATTGAATTAAAACAAAACATACTTTTAAGAAAAACAATCTTTAAACAAAGGAAAAAATTACAAATTACCGAAGATCCAACTTGTGCTTGGCATTCACTAAAACTCTTGTAAACCCCAACAATATCCCCTTTACGAACAACAAAAAACCCCTCCTTTTCCTTATCATCTCCCTCGATTGTACCAATCTCAGAGTTTAATTTTCGATTCTGGGTAGATTTTTTCTTAGTAGTATAGCACTTAAAATCAATAAACCTTGCCAACACAGATGAATCTGACCCAAAGTAAATGGGTTTAATATAGGGGTAATTAACGCACTTTTTCCAGTGTAAATTGAAACAAGATATACTCCCATGTAATGAGTGAGAAGAAGAAGAAATTGAACGAACTGATTTTAGTAAAACTGAAGTAGAAATTTGAAAGAATAGGGTGTTCATCACACTACTCCTATGTTATACCCACAAACAAACGAAAGACTAATGAAAACGAAAGACCAATGAGTAGTTAAAATTATGGTCGGTTTGGCTTTTACAATTTCAGGGAGGTTTATTTTCATTTTAAGGGTATACAGATATTTAATTTATTTTTTCCGCGTGGATATTTCTCTTTTTTTTTTGTGAGTTGAGGGATTGTTTTGGCCGTGGTCTTTTTTATGAATATGAGTTATCATCGTCCTTTCCTTTCCAGACCATGTTCATAATTTTTCTATGAGCGGGATACACTGGGTAGGATGATGATGATTTTCAGTGTTTACTTCGCAGTAGTTCTTGGACGAGACGGTTTCATAATGAGACCGTCAATTTGAGCCGGCTCAATTCGCGCGTTTAACAATCTAGACATTTTTCAATTTTAATCTTAAAGATATTAATTTTGACCTTAAAAGTATCAATTTTTTCAAAATTGATAAATGCTCAAAATAATAAAATGTTATTACGTGCGCGTGAAATAAGTCGGCGGACAATTCGTCCTAACTTGCGATGGTCTCGTCCTAGTTTTTGTGTTTAATTCGTTGTACTCATAGGTTCATATGTTGGGTTTGCTAGTGCTGAAGAAAACTTTCAACGAGGAAAATTGTAAAAAGGCAATAGTCCCACATCGTTTAAGAAATATGGTAACATTAGACAAATACTTTAAATCACCTGCCCAGCTTGCTTTTATTTTCACGCAGCCACGCAATGAGTGCATAGCGAACTATTCTTTCGCCTTTTACTAAAGAATACCGTGTGCTTGCTGCATTAAGTGGTATACGTTTATTTTTGGAGGGAGTTCCACAGTGGAACTTCCAGCAATTTAAGATCAATGTTTTGTTAGCTTATTATGAGCTTCTTTTCTATAGTTTAAGAATGTTAATGTTGAGCGTATCTTAAAATCATTAAGAGAAATAATCGTTTAACGAATTTCACTTTTATATGCTATTTATTCACAAATATTAAATTATATGCACTTAAATATGTAGGAGCGATTATCACATGAATTCACAATATTAAATTATATGCACTGAATTTCACTTTCTTTTATATACTATTTCGTCAGAAGAATTTCACTTTTATATACTATTTAGTCACATATTAAATTATATGCACTGAATTTCACTTTTATATACTATTTAGTCACAAATATTTAATTATATGCACTTAATATGTATGAGCGATTATCACATGAATTTAACATTTATATACTATTTATTCACAAATATTAAATTATATGCACTTCTTAATATGTATGAGCTTTGCTTAAGTAAAGTTATTATATTACTTGCTATTCTTTCACGAATATTGTATTTAGTATTTCCTTCGTTTCCTAATGTTCTTCCCATTTTGTAGTGATAAATTTGATTAAGATTCTTAAGACATATATAGATGATAAAATATATTCATGTGAGATCTTATTAGATTCATTTTATAATATATTTTTTAATTATATATTTCTATGATGCGTATTTAGAGATTAAAATTCAAAGTTTACTTTAAAAAATAGAAGTAAAGAACATTAAAAACGGAAGGAGTATTACATGCACTTCTCAATGTAAGCATAGTTTGTGAAGTTTTATTTTGAAAAGAAAGGTTAAAGATCTCTTAATTAATGGACAAAACAAACACAAAGCAAAAATACAAAGATGTTTATAGGTGTCTTAGACACCTTCCCTCAAATAAGATTGTATTTCATTAATAATTTAACAATACATCAATGACACAACTCTTCCCTCGCTTGAACTCACACATTCAAACTCAAAGTTCTCATCTTAGATGTAAACGCATTCTAATACATAGAAAGAACTCTTTTTGACACTCACATCCTAATTCCTCTTTATGTATTAGCCTCTACTTTATTTCCAATATTAATCTAGTCCTTTATATAGGCCCCTAAATCAGATAAATAATCCTAGGACAAAATGCTAGACTTTGTGCAAAGCAGAAAACCCGCATTTCCCAGAGTACTTGAACAAGCACATCTTGCTCGAATGAGCACCAACTCACTATTTGTTACTGTTAGCTTTGTGGTGTGCCTTATTTAAGGTTACCTTGTACCCATTGCCTCGTTTAAGGCACACTCTATAACCCTCCTTGCGCACCTTCTTACCTTATTCAAGGCACCCTTTATACACCTCTTTAATCACTTCATGCAGTAATCCAAACATCAAACTTCTATACTTCCTTGCACACCAAACATTATCCTTTAATGTGCAAGACATAAAATTGATTATGTAATGATCAAACTCACTCCCGCTGTCCCACACGACACAAGGAAAATTAACACTTGCACTAACATATTTAATTCATTCTCATGTATTAATTAATCAACTCTCATTTTTATTTATGTCTAACTAAAAGCATTACATATTAAAATGATTCATTTAATAGCACACATGAAAAGATTGCAATTAAAAAAGATCAAGCCTATTTACTTTCACCTGCATGCTTAGCATCTAATTTCTGATCATCAAACATCTCCATATGTAAACCTTGTTATCACAATAAAAATAACCCGCTTTGGAATACATATTCAAGTACAGAAGTACTTTGTATTACCACCCAACAAATGAAGGACAAGTCAAACAGTCCATAATTTGAACTTCTGTAAGCTGATAAAAAAATTAGCATGCTAAAATCTACCTTTGTTTGAAGACAATTCATGAATATAAACAACTTGCAGAACAAGAATTGCCATCTATAACAAAACCGTGACAACTGTAGTCGACATTCATGCAGATCTTGCAACAGGCAGCTGGACTTCAGGGCACAGTCTGTTCCCACATCGTTACACATACGTCGATACAAAAGGAAGCATACAACAAAGATCCTTGACCAACGTCGTTTGGCAACATGTTTATGATAGTTTCTTTTTTCAAAAACATGCTTTTAATCAGTTTGACCAAAGGTTAAGAAAAACTCACATTGAGTTAGCACTGAAAAGGACGTTAATATCGCTCTCATTTGATTGATGCAGTATGCCATCTCTTCATAACATCGAGCATGATCTCGTTCCACGCATCAATCGGCCCTGGCAAGCACCAATGCACGCAATCATTCTGAACACGTTCTTTAATCCCATCAGCAAATGGGTTGGGATACATGTAAGGACCGGGGTGACCATCGGGTCTCAACATCGCCAACTTGGTGATATCTAACGCTGTTAACCTAACCTTACGTGAAATATCGTTATCAGCATTTAACAGAACCATAGCCTTTTCCACTTCTTCAACCTCTACTTGCCTCATATGGGCATCCATTCCTTCAAGGGACTTCTCATCTTCCATGTATGGCTTTGTTTTAGGGCAAGCCCCAAATTTATCCCATTCCCCTTCAAAATGATGCGGTGAAAATGTTGTCACAATAACATCAATGCCATTTCCCTCCGATTTTAGCTTCCTTTCAATAATTGCCTTTAAGGTGGTGTTAAAAGCCTTGCCAAACACATCAAAGAACTCAACCTCAGTGCAATTTACGCTGTCAACAGAGTGACACCCGAGCTCTAAATCCCCATCAAGATAAACAGCAGGATGTAAATACCAATGACCAATCGACAACACCACCATATCAATTGAATCTAGATCGGAACCCCACTTTTCGTCAATAGAATCAAAGAATAATTTGTTGTAATTTTGTTTTCCATCATTTGTTTTCTCAATCCCTTTAACAAGAAAAGGAGACCAATAAACAGAAACATTGACATTATGAGAAGGAAAATGCCATCTCCTGAATTTATAGTCATCCCCTTTCGAGTAAATCAGATTAGGAGGCGAAAACGAGCCTAACATGCATAGTAAAGATTCTAATTGGTTCCTTGCCATGGAATCCCCAACAAAAGCTAAATGTTTTCCTTCAAGAATTTGTAAAAACGAATGAGGATCAAACCTGGGTAGTTTGCAGTCCCGCGGCATCCACCTCCAATAAAGGTAATCCTTGTCAGGCCTCCCATGGCTCAAGCAATTTTGCCCATCCTTGATAGTTCCAC
This sequence comes from Amaranthus tricolor, assembly GCF_026212465.1. Classification (NCBI taxonomy): domain Eukaryota; kingdom Viridiplantae; phylum Streptophyta; class Magnoliopsida; order Caryophyllales; family Amaranthaceae; genus Amaranthus; species Amaranthus tricolor. The sequence goes on along the minus strand of NC_080049.1, from coordinate 36,667,370 downwards.
AGCTTGTGCCATTGTACAATGGACCCTTCTTATCTATAGCCCATTCCCCATTTGTGTAATCACAAGTTGATGCAATTTCATTTACCTTCTTGTCTGGTAAAACCACATTTTCACTTCCTTTTTCTGATCAAAAAGGCAGATAATTGATCAATGCCCATGTCAGTTTTAGCACTATATAGAAATTTAAAGGTAAGAATCAAAATCACACAAACAATGGGTAATAAAGATCTAACCTTTGGGTATAAAGATGAATCTAATAAATCATTCACATTTTCTTTTTCTTTTCAAAACAAATCAATTCAATAAAATACACAAAACCCATGAACTCAAATGAGAATTTCGTCCAAAACAAAAGCAAAATCAGGAAAAGATCTCACCTTCGGGACGTTCAATGGATTCTGGATGTAAAATTTCGTTCCCATTTTCTGCACAGATTACAAATTAACCATATTAACAACTGTCGGTAAATATGCAAACACCAGAAAATCCGGAATTCTTGGAAGTATTTAACAAGATTTATCCAAAACAGCAAGAGAACAAGACAAAGATCTCACCTTTGGAAAGTTGTGACACTGAATCCAATACCCCATTTTCCCTTTTTTGTTCTGTTACAAACAACAAATAAAAATCCTCATTTTAGCATCATTAAATACACAAAACCCACAAACTCAAATGTTACATTTCACCCAAAAATAATAAATCAAGAGAAAAGATCTTACCTTTAGATGATGAATTAAAAAATACATTTTAGCATCAATTATACAGAACCCAAAATCTTAAATGCATTAATTTTCCATGAAACACACTAAAACAAAATAATTATCAAAAAGAACTTACCTTTAGGAGATGATGAGGAGGAGGAGGATGATATTGAAGAAGAAAAAGGGGTAAGATTAGAAAAATGATATTTAGCATGAATTTCAGGAAGAGGAGGAGAAGGGTATAGGTAAAAATGAAGGAGGGCTAAAGGAATAATGGCATAAAGAACATAAGGTAGAAGCTTTCTTGTTAAAGATTGTTGGGTTTTCCAAGGAGTTGTAATACTCATTTTTTGGGAGTGTTGTTGATTCTATTTTTCTTTGTTTCTTCAATGATTCACAGAAAAATCTTGAATAAATTTTCTCTGTTTTCCTTTCCTGATTAATAAAGTTCCTTTAATGGTGAAAAACTTCAATACCTACCCAAGATCTATCTGACTTTTTGCTTATTTTCTTCTTTTTTTCCTTTTCTTTTAAAACCCCTTTTGAATCCGACATATAGACACACAGAGATAAGAAGTAAAAACAAAATTTTAATTTTTTAATTAGTGAAAGTTGTATTTCTTAATTGCAATCACATCTTCACATGCACTAGGTGGGTTTGTGTTTGGGTACGTCAAATCAACATTAAATACGAGTTTTTAAGTTGGTTTCGCCATAAAATTTTCTTTTCATTTAAATTATTTTACATTAACTCTAAAATTCAATTCTAGCCATCTCGGTCCTCTGTCATATCTACCAAATTTCAGTGCATCGTCGCATATTTAAGCACCATTTTCTAGCCCATGAAGGCTTTGATCGATGAAGAGGAAGGTTCGAAGGTCATTCAATGAGTTTTAAGTCATATAAAGGTACTTAGTGGAGTCTCGAGCGAAAGTCTTAAGCTTTGGTCGAAGTTCGATTGAAAACAAAGCTGTTGGGCATTAATAGACTTAGACTTGAGCGAAGTTAATGAAACTTCGAGCGAGATTGGGGAGACTTGAGCGAGATTGCAATTGAACACATGTTCTGTTCTTTGTTGGATGAAGCTTCGACCGAAACTGCGTCCAGCCTGCTGCTAACCGCTTGATTTTATTTCTTCCTTCGAATCCGGATGTGAACAAATAACTCATGAGGCATTATCATTTAGTGGGGGAAGTTGGGCAAAATTTAAAGGTAGTTCATTCAAGTCATCAGGTAGATTTTGGGTCAGATGTTTTTGATTAGTTCAAAATCGGGTTTTCTGTCCATATTGGTTTTTACATAATTGTAAATTATTTTTAAGTCGGGCCAAATCGGGTTTGATTACAGGATCAGGTGAATATCAAATCATTGGATGTGTTTAGAACACCTGTAGGCATTATTAGTATAGTTAAGTTAAGGAGGTGAATTTTATTTTTATGTTTAGATTAGTTTTAGTAGTAAAAGTTAGGAGGTGAACATTTTTCTTTCTTTTTAGTTTTAGAACTTTTTTCCATTTTTTCATAATTTTATGCTTTTTAAAGATTTTCTTAATTAAGCTTTAATCTTCTTTTAATTTTAATTAGCATCTTTATGTAATTTAAAGTTCACGGTTTTGTTCGTCATCAAGTTTATGGTTTTATTCTTTATCATCTTTCGTTTTTAAGGTATTATTGCTTTTAAATCTCTTTAATTATGTTTATTGTTTTTTTTTCTTTTTGAGATAATATGCTTATTGTTGTTAGTATTGTTTATTTGTTTAATTTACTTGTCTCTAAGTATTGAATTAGTGAGTAGTCTTCCTACTAAAGTAGAGGGATGAACCCTATAAAATATGATCAGATTGATAGATAAAAGTATTGTTTTTGTTTATATTGATTAGATTAATTGGTTGTTTCACCCATTAAGTTAAATTCTTTGTTGATCTTTTATCAAGATGCAAAAGCTGCGATTGAAATTCAACTTTGTCTTAATGAATTAAGTTAAAACCTTGTTAATCTCGGAAGTTGCGGTTGTAATTGATCTGGCATTAATAATTAATCAATCTAAATTATCTTTTAATTGAACGTCCATAATGAATTATGTGTAGTAGTGGGAATTCCTGAAGCCTTGGTCTTTTATTATATTGAATTTTAATCATTTCCGTATATTGCGAACGTAGTTCAATTTAAACTCTTGATTATTGGTTGTTTGATAGCGATTGATTAACTAAATAACTCAAGAAACAAAGTCTCCTCGTGATTCGACCTGTAATTATGTTATATAACCAGTACGCTTTTAGTATTAAATAAAACTCCTAACACCAACCCAAATCCGCCCAAATCTAAGGGTTAGAGACTAGTGGGAGAGGGAGATTAGCAAGTGAGGGTGGTGGACAACTGGGCATTAGCAAGTGAGGGGTGGGCAACGATGGGGTTTGGGAGAGTTGAAGGGTGACAGTGGTGGAAGAGCAATTTCGCCGGTGGGATAAGAATGACAGTGGTGAAAGAGCATTTTTGCCGGTGGGATAAGGGTGATAGGGTAGGGGAGGTGAAGTGGTGGCACTGGCGGAGGAAAGGGTTTAATTTTATTTTACTTATTAAAAATATACTCCCTTCTATTCAGCTAAAGAGTCTCATTTGACTTTTCAAGGATTTTAAAGTGGGTCAAAATTGAACCCTAAGGGTAGGAGAGAGCGATGTTATGGATTTTTAATGAATTGATTAAGGGATTAATGATTCCCTCCAAATTTGAAAATACTCTTGAATGGTGTAAGACTATATGCTGCGGGATAGTCTAACTATATGCTGCGGACTGCGGTTTTAGGAGGCCCGCAGCATATAGCATATTATTTTATTTTTTTTTGCCTTTTCGTTTAATATTAATAAATAATTCAATGATTAATGTACAATGTAATAAACAATGATTAATGTACAATGTAATAATCCAATGATAATCTCCAATTATCACCGATAATCTCTTTGTAAACTCTCGATCGTATATATAATAATATGCACATATACAAATTAAAGTCCTAAATCTAAACTAATTACATTATTTACCAAGAACAAAAATTAACAAGATACGCGACAATCTTATCTTTCAATTTGCGCATTTCCCCATCTCTTAAAGGGCATGTTTCCTTTAGACTGTCGCATAAAACCTATAATATAATATAAAATTAAATGATACATAAACATTAGATTTTACCAATAGTAAATATATAATATTATAATTTAAGAACGTAACAAATACTTACGACATCAATGTTTTCGACTCCAACCTCCTTTATGGATTGTAAGATATCGTCCATGTACTTGAGAGTGTAGTAGCTGCAATCAACGGTATTATAATATTGTCGTAAGTACTAAGAGAAAATAGATGTTAGTGCCAAAAAAGCTTAAAAAAACCCTTAAAATCACAACTTAGCACGTAATTTCAAGCATATGACTATGATTTTCAATTCTAACCACTTCAACACAATAATATATACTAAATACTGTTGTGTGCCAAGTTTCGTGCAAAACAAACCAAGTTTTAGCTACTTTATGCGCGAAAGTGTCAAAGAAGCTTAAAAACCCTTAAAATCGCAACTTAGCACGTAATTTCTAGCATATGACTATGATTTTCAATTCTAACCACTTCAACACAATAATATATACCAAATAGTGTTGTGTGCCACGTTTCGTGCAAAACAAACCAAGTTTGAGCTAGTACTAGACCTAGGTTTTTTAGATCAATTTAAGCTTTGCAATATCAAAAAGTAGCCTTCAATGTACCACAATTACTAAGGGCTGTGAGTAATGCATTTGACAATTTAAGTTAATGTTTAAGATTTGTGTTCGTAACATTACAAGCATGCATGATGGAGGTCATGAAAAGGCTAGGGGGTATTGACTATCATATCCCACATATGAACAAAACCAAAGCAACTAGGGAAGGGACTTTGCCTGACTATCTAAGTGTGGACAAACAGTTAGTTGTTAAATCTCTTCAACATTTATTCACAAAAAATAGTTTAGAGACAATGAATCAATTGGTGGAAATGGTAGGGTATCAAGGGGGTATTGAAGAAGGTCAAGTTAATGTCACTAACAACATAACCACCACAGCAAGCCAAATGAATGAATAACATATCCAACAATAAGAATGAGCCACAACAGCAAGTACAACAGTGGATAAGAAGTTTTTTGGGAGCAACAACGATGAACAAAACAACCACAAACAACCACAATGAACATCATTTTGGGAAGAACAGGAGCTGATCTAGCATAACAGCAACAACGAACACCAATACAACAACTTTCAACATGAACAACAAGCAACATAGCAAAACAGCAACACAGAGAAGGAAACCACTTACCATGTGAACACAACAATTCATGCCTTTTTTGGACAATTTTTAAAATCTTAAAAATGGAATGTTTCAGATCTAAATAACAAGTATAAAAATATTGATGTTGTTTAAAAATGAAACATTTGTACTCATGCTTACAAGAATGAAAAAAAAGTGGTTGTTTCTTAGAAATTAAAACGAAAAATCATCACCAGTCAAAATGCAACCACAAAAACAAAAACATACTTGAAAATGGGTCAAGTTTTTCAAGCCAATCTTCATCCTCACAATCAGTGTTAGAAAAATAAAGCATCAATAGAAGAATATTCACGATCAAGCCACAGATCAACCTTAGGAGTGTAATTGGGTTCACTCTCAAAGTCTAGTTCTCTACCCCAATTTGGATCTGTTTCAACTGAAGAGCATTCATCATCATAGGAGTTAAAAAATTCATCGTCATTAAACTTAGGGTTTGCTAGAGGAGATTTGGGGATTTTGAGAGGGAAAATATTAGGCGAGTTAGGGTTCTTGAACGAGGAGGTACTAGGGGATTTAGGGTTTTCCATGAAGATAGAGCAAGGTAAAGCAAAAAAAAAATGCAACAAAGAGAAGAAGGAGAAGAAACAGAAACCAGAAAAACGCAAAGAAGGAAATCAGAGACCCAGATCTAGGGTTCTAAGGAGGAGTTAACAATGGAGGAAACAATGGAGAGTGAAGAACACGAAGAAGATAATGGAAGGGGATGGCCTAGGGTGGGTAGGATTAGGGTTTAAATTAGAGGGAAGGATTAAGTAGTGTTTAGATTAGGTTGGTTTAATTGATTATTTAGGATAAAAAAGAGTAAATTAGTTAAGTTTAATGAGGGCATAAATGTAAATATATTAACTCAAGTAAGGGCATAAGAGTAAAAATTACATACCAAAAATAAAAATAGGACATTTAGGGTGACTTGACCCTAAATGGAAATGAGACATATAAGCTGAATAGGAGGGAGTATTTAATTTTTTTGGGGGGCAAATTGACTGGTTATTGGTAACTCGAATTCACTCTAAGCAAAGTCTCCCTTAGGATTATCTGCGCCACTCCTGAGAGAGCGTCTTTATAATAGACGACTCTCTAGGCCCAAACCCAACAATTAGAAAAAAAGAGAAAAAGCTAATAACTGACGCGCACGTTTGACCTTATTTGGAGTTGGTGTTATAACCTACTGAAGTTGGTGTTATAAACTATTGAAGTTGATATTATAACCTATTGAAGTTGGTATTACAACCTATTAAAATTGATATTTGGAGTTGGTGTTATAACCTGTTAAAGTTGGTATAATGACCTATTTGGAGATACCAACTTTAGTAGGTTATAATACCAACTCTAATAGATTATAATACCAACTTTAAGAGGTTATAACACCAACTTTAAATAGGATTATACAGCGTGCGTTTTTTTGGGTTTTTTTTTTATTAATAATGGGTTGGCCCATTTGAGACGCGTCTTTTACAAAGATGGTCTCAAGTAAGAATTTGTGTAGGATTATCAATGGTTATTCAATACGTCATATCATTGTGGAAAACGAGAAAAATAATGGATTATTGTTGATAAATCTTCCTTAAATGTATTGTGTGATTATTAATTTATTTTATCCATGTTTATTCATTTTTTGAAGAAGCTTTGTTTTTTTTTGAAAGGGTTAAACATCACACAAAATCAATGTTTATAAAAGAGAAAAATATTTTGAAACTATTTTTCATACCTTACGCATCACAAGTCAAAAATACTAAGTTTGAATAAAAAAAATTTACTTAGGGTGTGTTTGGTTGGTTCATTTTTAATGGTATGGAATGGTATCACAACCATTCCAATGTTTGGTTAGACATTTTTACATTGGGATGTCATACCCTTTGGATTCTCATCCCATTCCATTCCCTAAAATCCCATACCCTCATACCCCCCAAGATTCAAAATCCATTCCAGCCATATTCAAACCCTAAAATTCACTTTTCTTCTTAAAATTCCTTCTCTTCCTTCAATCTGAAATTTCTTGTTCTTTCTTCAATCTTCTTCCACCTCCGTTCAATCTTCTTCAACCTTCCCTCACCGGTGACCTCCTGCTCCTCTGTTTAACCTCCATTTCAGCCTCTCCGCCAGCAGCCCAGTCTCCTCCATTCCATCCTCTCCTCCAGCGTCAAGACGGTAGCAACCAAGACTCCCCCAGACCGGCAAACGCACCGCCCATAACCACCAAAGTATATACCTTTTTTTTTTATTTCTTTCCCTAGAAATTTTAATTTCAATTGTTAATTTGCTATAGATTGCTTTGTTAATCGTTAAACAATGTTTGTTAATCAATTCGATGAAACTGCATTGTACTGGAGATTGCTTTGTTTTGGAAATTTCTTTGTTTGCCAAACTCAATCCCTAGAAATTTCTGATTGCTTTGTTTCCAAAATGTGCTGGTGGTATTAATATTATTGAATTGGAAAAATGAAATGTTGCAGCTATTATGAAATTTCTGATTGCAAGGCTGACAAGTTGTTGGTTGATGTTTGTTGATGTTTCCAAGGTTGAAAAATGGAAAAATGGAGTGTTGGTTGATGTTTCTGTTGATTTTTAAATGAACATGATACTTTGATTGTTGTTTCTGTTGATTTTGAATGGAAACCTATTTTTTGTACTGGATGTCATAGTTTTGGTTTGTTTCTGTACTGGAGATTGCTTTGTTTCTGTTGTTTTTCTGTTGCTCTCATGATTTTCTTTGTGGTGGTTAAAACGTTATTGTTTGGGTCTTTAGTGTTTGTTGAGCTGAAAATAGAAAGAGTTATGAATTTGATGCATTGCTGCTAAACACTCAACATCAATAATCTGATATTATGACACATACAATTATGTTATTGTTGGGGTTTTTTTCCATAAACAATTGAATTTTTTGAGGATTAAGTTTTATTTGTGTGTATTATTATTTGTTTAGATTTGGTAATAACTGACAGATTTAGAAGAATAAAGTTATAAATAATTGTATTATTATCATGTCTTCTCTACTTTTAAAAAATGTGCTTGCATACTAATCTAGGCTGCCTCCAATTAATATGATGATGCATGTATACATTCACAGAAATGATTCCATCTCAATTAGCCATAGTAAGAAGAAGGAAGAAGAGACAAATTGAATTACTACTACTTTTCATGGTTGTTAACAATGTCTTTACAATCATGTACTTGGTGATGTGTATGATGGGTGTAATTGTTTATGAAATTGAACGACCACGTTATAGCAAAAGTGAGAAGAAACACCTTAGACAAAAGCACTTGGATGCACTAATCAAGGATAGTGATATAGTCTGCAAAAGTGAACTTCGTGTGAATAGAAAAACCTTTTATGTCCTTTGTGAGATGGTCAGAGATGTCGGTGGTTTAAATGGCACATCTTTTTTTTATTCCATTCTTGTTTAATTTCAGCAACACAGAAATGCTCAAGGATTATGGAATGTTCTTTTTCCATTTTATGATCAACTGTCAGTTATCTTTGGTGCCAATCGAGCTACTGGAGTGCAATCTGAGACTTTTGTCGAAGCTATTGACAATCAAGAGAAAGAGACCATTGAACTAGATAAGGGTGGTAGTGATGAAGATGATGAATTTGATGATAATGAGTCCGTCAACCAATCAAAACAATCAACTCCAAGTGAACCTTCTTCAAAGAAAGCCAAAAAAGAAAAGGCTCCAAATGAACAAGGAAGGAAAAGGAAGAAGCCGGAGGTTGTGGACTTAACTTCTTCTTTTAACAATATGTCTTCTAACTTTTCAAATCATATGAATGAGATGAACAAGCACATGTCTACCATTGCAAGTGCCTTCTCTACTACACAACTACATGAGCAAGCTATCATGGCTCGTGAAGAAGTTGAGGAAAATCAAAAAAAAAAAAATTGGATAGTGAATTGCTTCGCATAGACGGATTGACAAGATTTGAAGTAATGGAAGCTTCCAAGAGGTTGGCCTTCAATCCAAGTGAACTCTCATTCTTTTACCAATGCCCGGATGATGAGTGGAAGAAAGAATTTATAATCAACCTCATTCATCCTAACTTGGGCAAGTGATGTAATGAAAATGCTTAACTTATAAATTATCTAGACTTTGTGTTTGGTTGTCAAAAACATATATTGGAATCTTTTTGTGTAGAGATGTATTGACACCATTTTGAGTGAAAATGTATTGAACTAGTACTTTGTGTGCATGTATTTGTGTGTTTAATAAATGTATGTATGTATCTATATATATATATAAACTGGACAGAGAATCCATTCCATAATTGAACCAAACAGTGTGAATGGATTGAATATCTATTACAGGATTGAACCAAACAGTTTTAGTCTGGTATGGGGTTCTGAATCCATACCATCGGGGTTCCATACCATTTCAATCCTGCTCACTGAACCAAACGGACCCTTAATAGATTCAAATGTTTTGATTTCAATTCTAAAAATAACTAAAAAAAATTTAAGGTTAAAGTTTATTTATTTTCAAAATTCCAGTTCCACCCAAAATTTACTTAGTCTTCTCTCACTTTTTTTTTTTGTTTCCATAACTGAAAACACCTTAGACATAAATAAATTAATAAATATCAACTAAAAAAAAAATTAAAAGATATATATAGTATACCCATTCTCATTTTTATATAGTGCATGATTGGAATACATAAGGAAAAGTTTGTTGAAAATATGGTATTCCATCCAGTGGTGGATCCAGAAAAAAAAAAAAAGAAGTGATGTCAATAATAAAAAAATTACAATCACCATTTAATAAATTAAGGCAAATGCCCATGTCGTGTTTTTATATTTCGGAAGCGACGCATAATGTCATCATTTGACAAACTATGAAACAAATCACACTCAAAATAAGTTGCAAATCACATTAAGATTAAATGACAAAAAATTGTAAAGAAAAAAGAAAAAAAAATAACCTTAAACAAGAAAAAACATAAATGGTCCAACAAAAGACAGTGATGTGCAGCGTGGTAGACGACAAGTAGAGTGGTGGACGCCGGTTGCTATTCAGATGGTGCCGGTCATAGTATCACAGAGGATTTGGGTCTTTGGGAAAGGCTTCGACATTCACCGGCTCACTGCTGCCTGAAAAAGGGGTAATAAAAACAGAAAAAAATATTCATGAATGCCGTTAAAAAAATTTGAACCTAAATCTATGTTGTGGGAGATGAGAGTACTAACCACTGATTTAGCATATATTTTTTCTCTATACTATTTGATTTTATTTTTGATTTTATATTTGATTTAAGTGATGTCAACTGTGCTCATTGATCTCATTTTAAATCTGCCTCTAATTCCCTCCTATTCAACCTACTTGTTCTATTTATCTTTTTCGCATTTGTTGAGTAACACTTTAACCTTTAATATCTCTAATTGTAGAAAAGTAAAAATTATGAAAAATTAATTTTAATAATTGTTGTATTGAGATAAATAAAATAATATACTACTTGATTATATTTTAAATTAAGAGTGATTGGTGAATAGTTAAAAAAAAACAAAATGAAACAAGTAGCAAGAATACCAGAGACTATCATTAAATTAAAATGAGAAAAAGAAACACCGGTGGCGGGTTGCCGGTGGGGATATGAAACATGAAAGCCACATTATGCTTCAAAATTAAAAGCAAGAATCAGATCATCAAAATACGTCAAAAACAATGGCTAAATCAATGGGATTATCTTCTAGTTCATCCGTCTTCTTCAACCTTTTATGGTAATATTTTTTCTCAATTATCAACTTGTTATAACATTTCCTGTAATGTAATGCTTCTGAATAAACCCTAATATGAAAGTTTTGATGTGAACCTTACTTGGCTTGCTATTATTGCACATGTTTGTTCCTAATATATAATCAATATGCTCTAAATATTTTGATCTTCGTTTATTGTCACTTTTCCTTTAATTGGAAGTTTCTGATTAAACCCTTACATGAAAATTTTAATCTTTTTGCATTTTGATTATTAATCATTAAATAAAAATACTATTTGCATATAATTTGTGCTTAATTTAGAATCTTTTGTAGTTTAGGTTGAGTTTGATTATGCTTTACAGTTTTAGTGATTATATGGAGTTAGTAGTGTTAGGATCCTGCGGCGGGCTCACTCGTGTGGACACACCCAGGGGGCACCCGTAGGCTCAGGCCTACAAACCCACGGGCACCCGTAGGCTTTGAGCCCACAAACCCTTGGATATTAAGTGTGGACTTGCACACACACTTGACGAGGTTTAATTTTTTTCCAAAACTATAGATTATTTGATAAGGTTCACTCTTTTCACAATAGAAAATTGATCATTGATTGAAGTCCTTGATGAAGCAATGTATAATTCCAACTGGGATAATTATTTGATGATAAAACATCTTTTATTGATTGGAAAATGTTAAAATAAAGCTGTTAACTAGGACATTTTATAGATTTTTGCATTACAATAAGAGTAGCTATTGGAAATTGGATACAACACTATTGAAAGTAATTTGAACTTGAAATATCAGCAAGTGCTAATAACTCAACTAAACCACAGGTATGTATGGCCGGGGTCAACTAGACGAGAGTTTTCTGGTAGATAATAGGATTTTTGGAATCATCTGCATGAAAATATCACATTTGTGGAACATTTTGGTTTAGAAATGAACTAGAAAGTCTTTGCTGAATTCTTTTACTATACTTAATGGGTGCTGATGAATCTTGTTTGTGAAATTCTATGAGATTTCCCTTAGTGGTTGTGGTTTATGCAAGTGTTTTCTTTGCATTGATGTAAAATTTTTTAATAGTCATTGAATTTGGTTTTCGTTTGCTTATGATTTACATACAGTCAAATACGAGTTTTTGGCTCCTCCCTATGGTGAAATATGAATTCTTGTTTACTTATGTGAAATTCGAAATTCTATGATTCTTATTTTACTAAGTAACTTGGTATATATTGTTATATGTAGATATTCAATCTCCGCTTAATTTTTTTACATGCTTTATTTCATGCTCCCTCTGTACCGTAGCCATCAACATTGGTTGGTAAAAACAAGAATATACTTGTAATAAATATTAATTGGTTGACACTAGTTGGAGATGAGTTCTCCAAGATTTTAATTTAGATTGAGTAACGTAATTGTTTCATATTTTGGGAAACTTCCAAATTCAAAAGGAATAATTTTTTCGAATTGTAATGTTACTTTCCTTTATAGGTGTTCTTGAATCTTGTTTGTGCAAATCTTCAACTTTTTGGCTCCTCCCTATGGTTGAGAAACTACTTTGAGTTCATGACAACTTTGATTTTTTAGAAGGGTTATTATGTTTACCTCTCAATATTTAACTCCTCTACTTATAAATATGTGTCTTCTTTTATTTTTCTTTTTAGTTTGTAACTTCATCCCAAAAATGTACAACACAACTTTTTTTCTACCAAAAAACATGATATTGATAACTATTGGCGGTAACATATAACTTTTTTAGGTAAAATTGGAATTAATTTTATCTACCCTCTATTTTTGGGTTTTGTTGCCTGGACTTGTGAAGTGAGCCCGGTTCTGACTGTTATCTGCCATTCTGCAGGTATTATTCCATAACAGTGGTGGTCATAGTGAGATTGATATATCTGGTTTCTTGAGGAAATGCAATAGTCAAGGTGATCTACTATGTCTTCACTCTTCATGATATACACATTACTGTTGATAGATAAGACAACATAATTAATTCTTAGAGATATCCCAATACATTGCCCAAATCTATCAATATGGCTATGTTAGTATGTTACTCCTGTAACAGTCGTCTACTGTAGATCAACATTGTTAAAGAGGCGGTTCAGTAAGTCAAAATCTTTTTTCATCCAATATATTTTGCTTTGGGGTTGTGAATCCGTGCTGTGAAATTGTGTCTTGTGTAGATTTTGTTATGTATGAACTATCTGGTTTCTATGCCGGGCACAAAGGAGTGTTTTTCAGTATTTGAGTGTACTAGATTAGTTTTAAGAAGAGTGAACTTGGGTTTCTAGTCGCTTTTAAAAAAACTAATTTTTAATGTTATTTTATATTCATATAGTTTTTCAAGTTAGTTAAGTAAAAATCTTTAATCATGCCAATCTTTGATTTTCATATCCATAGATGTCCAGTTCTCCACCGGAGCCAAAGACACAGTTATGTAGATTTGGACTTTATAATGGAAGTAAAATGACTCGGTTAAACTTACACTTTATCCTTGCACTGATGGGTCAACTGAAAATATCCTTTTCTATATCACATGATGCACATAGAAGGCTGCATGCATTTGATCTCTCCTACGCGGATGCCACTATAATCGGGGAACTTAACATTGTGTAGTTTTTGATGTAACTTCATGTCTATACCATATCATTATTTATTGAATAACTGTAGAATTTTGATGCGAAGAATCTTGTTGAGTTGCTCAGTGCAGCTTTTCATTTGAATTCTACTATCTGTGCTATATTGTGTTTCATCTTAGTTGAGGGGAATGACAACTATTTGTTGGTGGTTTATTTCTTACTAGTAAGTAATGGGCAAGAAAAGAAGCATAAGATACGCCAGTTAACAAGGTTATAAACGATCCATTTTCTTTTAAATCTTGTAAGTGTTGTGAGAGGGTAAGTAGTTATGCACTTTTCATTGTATTTTTTGTTTTATCTTTTCTCTTCTACTTAAGGAAGAGTCTTATAAGCCGTCAAAAAGTTGAGATATGATTTTCTTGAAGCTATATCAGGAAATTGCGAAATCTAAGTTATAGTGGAAACAATGGATCATAAATATCTTGTCCATTTTTGCTAGGAAATAAAAAAAAATCTTCTACTTTAGGATATAATTTATATTTTCCCCAAAAAAGTCTGCTATAAAGATACAGCTACAATATGACCTAGCGAACAGAGAAAATTTTTAATTAGTTTGCTAAAGAAATGCAAAGTCTAAGGAAGGAGCTAGTATGGGATTCAAGTTCACCGAAGTTGCTTAAAGCTTTTAGTTTACGTTGCACTGAAGATACATGTAGGTAATTCTATTTTCTCAATCTGATTTACAAAGAATTTTTTTTGGTTGTATTTGGATTTGCTTATTTCGATGGGGCCAAAGATTTTTAGTTCTTTGTTTTGGATTATAATAGACTAAAGTAAAATGACTCATTAAATCATGCGCATTTCTTATATATGTGCAGTTGCTCTTGACTTTTACTACCAATGGTCAATAGGAAACAATCTCTTTATTAGTCTTATCACTAACAAGGGTAAGGTGCGTACATCCAACATTCCGACCCTCCAAACCCCTACCTAGGTGGAAGCCACTTAATAACATTGGGTAATGGAATGTTTTTGTGTTTATCTTTGGATTTATTAGGACTTGCATCAATGGGAGGAAAGCAAAGGGGTCTAAATTTCTTGTTTCAGTTAGTTATAAATGTTTTTCTTAATTCTTTTTACGATTTTCATTGCAAATGACATTTACTTTACTGATCTTCAGGCAATGAAGTAGGTTTCTCGTGCTCTTTTTATATCTTTTTCTGTAAAGTATTTAATCAATATTGGGGAAAGTTGGGTGTTTAGCGAATGAAACAAACTTTGTTCATATGCTAGAAGGCTTAAGTGTAGACTGTTTTTTTAATCAAAAATGTTTAATTAGAGAAAAAGTGAACTTATGTAGACGATCATCGGGACTAGATAGAATCTTGTTTCATGTAGCCGACCCCCTTCTTATAAGATTAAGGCTTTGACGGTTTTGTAATATGGAGAAGAACCTCGTGGTACTTGCAAATCTACCAATCCGTAATGTAGAGAAAAAGCAACTGCTATAGTTGAATGTTCGTGTCGTCTAGCCAAGGGTCAAACCTTATGGTCTTCTGCATTGAAACGTATGAGTATTCCTGCCAAATGGATCCCTAGAATTGTATTATGGATAGATTAAACTGAATGATTTCTGTTTTCTCTTTAAATGCCTCCACCCTCATTAAAAATTGTGAGTTCTTCCCTTACTGAAAGTAAATTGAATTTTTCATATATCTTTCTTTTTCACCTTTTTGGCGTAAAAGTGAGAGAAGCAGATATGACGGATCTCGGCTATGAAGATGGTGTAGATAGGATCAGTTGTTTGCCTGATCATATTCTTTGCCATATTCTATCTTTTCTCCCTACTAAATATGCCGTAGGGACCAGTATTTTATCAACTAGATGGAAATATTTGTGGACTTCTGTTTCCGTTCTCGATTTAGATTTTAGGGTTCATGGAGGGTTATGCTCTGCCTTAGACATGAATGCAAATCCAGGATCAGAGTCCACCTTCCAGAATTTTGTTAACAGAGTAATGCTCTTAAATGACGTTACTCATCTTCAGAAGTTCCGCCTTATTTATGAGTGTCGCTATAATCCTGCTCCTATTTGTACATGGTTGCATGTGGCCATCTCTCGTGATATTATAGAGCTCGAACTTGACTTGTATTTGTCTATTCGAGATGAATATGTCAAGTTGCCCAAAAGTTTTTTCGTGTCCAATACACTTGTTATTTTGAAATTGTCTTGCATACCTCTTTCTATCCCTTCTGTTGTTTGCTTGCCTATGCTTAAGATACTTAAAATTAGGAGGGTGATGGGCCTCAGTGACAAGTGTATTCAGAACTTGCTTTCAGGTTGTCATGTTCTTGAAGAGTTGGTAATAGAAGAAATCAGTAGAGAGAAGCCAAGAGTGATAGATATATCTATGGATACACTAAAACGCTTTTCATTTAGTTACAGATTTGTGATTGATATATCGGTGGATTTACCTTACAAATTTATCGTTGATTCCCCAAATCTTGAATACTTCCATGTCAAAGGTCGTATATCTGATGCTTTTGTGATAAAGAGTTTGGCAATTTTAGTTACCGCACATCTTGATCTTCGTCAAACTGGCGTTGGTGCTGATTCCTTTAATCTATGCGTTGAGCGTGTTTCGGATCTCTTCAAAGGAATCCCAAATGCCAAATTCATTTCCCTGTCTAATGACATCGTACAGGTACGTTGTACGTTACTGATTCTAATATTAATCTCTTATATGATAATATTGATTGCATTATATACAGAATGTTGTGATTTCTCATCGATACGATGCTAAAACAGTGTTTCTTCTCTTGGACAGTTGCTATGTGCGTCCTACGATCTAAACCTACCGAGGTTTCCTAATCTGACAAGGCTAGCAATTGGAATTGGTGTTGGTATCGGCTGGAAACAACTTATGACAAAGTTTGTTAAATGTTCCCCTAATCTAAACGTTCTTACGTTAGATAATAAGGTCAGTTCCGCTCACTTCATGGATTTTACAAAACATCTGATTCTAAGGTTCCTCTAAAAAAAAATCATAAAAAACTTGACTTAATATCATTTTACTTCTTTTCGACAGCAAGGAATTATCAAGGACTTGAAGGAACTGCGAAAGAACCCGTCTTTGCGCATGCCTGAATATTTGGTATCTCACGTCAAAGGCTTTATTGTTGAAGAGCTTTATTTTAATTTCGTCCCCGAAGCTGTAGAATGTTTACTGCAAGATTTGAATGTCCTAAAGAAGCTTGAATTCAACTGTCAGTGTCCTTTTTTACTCAAGAACCAGATTGGATATGCCTCTGATTCTAATGATTCATTTTAAACTTTCCTGATTGAAAAATTAATTGTCTTTTTAATGCAACAACCTTCCTATGCAATTTCTTATTGCTATCATAGATTGTAATAACTTTACAAAATGGATTCTTTTATTCTTTTTGATATTATGGTGTAACTTTCGTGCAGAACTTGCTTATGTTGATTGCAACTACCGTCTTTGCTTTTATGTAACCGTCTTGCTGATTTTGTCAAATTTGAATTTCAGAAAATTTAAAACTAATAACACACAAGAAATATGTCAAGAAATATTACCAATTGAGAAAAATATTCCTTCACTTATAACCGTAGAAAACCCTAAATTTTTACCTATATTTGCAATATTTTGTAAGAAATATAATATCTTCTTTAAATAGTAATTTTGGACACAGTATTTTGGTTGTCTTAATATTCAGCCAGAAATTTGCTTTGAATGATTTACTTTGATTTAGTTAAATAAAATTAAGGAAAAATTACAAAAAACTACCTATTTTATAGTATCTTTTGCAAAAAAAATTACATAATCCAATATTTTTCTGCAAAAAACTACCTTAATCCTTATATTTTTTAAAATACTTTTAAAATAAAACAAATATTTTAATAAAAAAAGAAAAAAAATCTTAATATTCACTTACACCTACTGTCAACCATTCTCACAGCCACACCCACCTAGTGCCAACGGCCTACCATTACCGCAACAACCACCCTCACCCACTCAAGCATCACTTCAGTCGGGAAACTTCAGTTGTGGGAGGCATGGGTTAGGGTCACCGATCGAAGTTGGGTCTCATATATCCATAATGAATAAATTATGTTCTTCTACACGATTTAAGTGTACAAATTGATTCTCATAAATCCCATAAATCTCTCAACTTTCATTAATTCAAGTTGAAAGCTTTAAAATTAATGACAGTAAAACTGATCCAATTACACATAAACCTCCCTCCAATTTCATCAACTAAAGTTGAAAACTTTAATAACCCAAAAATCCAAAATAAAAATAATCAAAGTGGTGTATTTTTTCAAATTTTCCAAAAATTTCGTTAAATTCAAGTAAATTAGAAAGTGGAAAAGAAGAAAAAAGAATGAAAATTAATGTTGGAGTATTAGATTCTGCTCTATTTTCTCCAAATTTCTTAAAAGTTTCCTCAAATTCAAAGTTATGAAAATAATTACTCTAACATTTACCACTAAAATCAAGAACTCAATCTTTGAAATACCAAACACACTTATCAACTTTGAGATTTCCTGTTGAAGAAGATAAAAGCATGATGTAATGAAAGAGATAAATGGAAGTACAATAAAAGAAAGAAAAGAAGAATTAAAACAATGTATGTATGCGGGTAATAGAGGTAAAATTAGGAAATTTGAGGGAAATAAAGAAAAATAATGGAGAAAAAGGTAGATTTAATGAAGTCACATGCGTTTCACGTGCAAGGTCAAAGACCCACTTGACGGTCAACTAACTGATTACGTCAAGTGGTAGTCTTTTGCAAACAATAATGTATCATGTAAGGTAGTTTTTTATAAAAAAATTAGATTAGATAGTTTTTTACAAAAGGTGTTATAAACTAGGTAATTTTTTGTAATTTTTCCTAAAATTAATTATGGTAAATAGAATTATTTGCAATCTTTTTACTTATGTCAAATGATAGTGTTTGGAATATCAACAACTATGCAGGTACTACCAATATTAATATATAATATAGCAATTTTATGATTGACAAATATATTTTTTAATGTAGAAATAGATTCTTGAAAATTATTGTTGTTCATGTTGACTTTTCATCGCCAATCAAATAAGTACAATACCAAAGTTTTAAAAGATTTTTCATTTGTGATTTTCCTTTAAAATTAGTATTACGTACATATGCTCATAAATTTTTTGTTTTCTTATTGGATCGAATCAACCAATAGGCAATAGATAGATGTACATACTCCTTTTTCTTAAGTACTTCCTCATTTCCATTTGATGTTATTCCTTTAAGAAATATTCAATTTAAGGAGAGAAAATTGAGTAAATGATTTTTCATGGAAATAGTATATTCATAGGAGATGATCTTGATAAATTGGTCTCAACATATAGAATTTTAATATATATTTTTGTAATTTTTTTAAATGCAGTGATTGATTTGATTCTTGAATACCTGCTTAATTTAAAAATTATGAAAAAAAAGAAAACATCAAATAAGAACAAATAGAGTACTTATCAAGAAAGTATCAAACTAATTAACCTCATGAATCTTGCATGATTAGATCATCTACAATGTATTTTTTAAGGATGAAAGTTCAAAAATTGTTTTCAAATGGATTAAAGTTCAATAAAATGAATCTCTGTCATCTTTTCCTTGGTGATGCTTGGAATGACTAATTCTTATTAATTTAAATCTATTCTCTAAAGACAAAAACCTTAACAAATTTTAATGCTAATTGAGTGCCTTTCCTCATGAATCATGCATCATAAAATCACCCATAAGTGTCTTTCGGTAAAACGATCTCAAAAATAAGAAGTCCCTATGCTAAAAATTTGTATTATTAGACTATTTAGCCCATATACAAGATATGTCTCACGATGAGACCTAATATTTATTATCATATATAATTATACATCATAAAAGTATTACTAATCACTAGTACGGACAAACCCCAAGTAATTCATATAAATAAACACAATAATCATATTTTCAAATCACAATATATAAAACAAAACACCCTATAATTATTCTTCAAATAAATCACAAAAAATATTCAGATTGATCAAGAATTAACCATTATGAATAATAATTGGATTGTGAAAGGATTGATAATCTTTTCAGTAAGTATTTCCATGATCACAATCGTATCGACAGGATTATGGTTGTTGAATCAAACCAGCGATAAGTGTTTAAGCAACACAACCACAAGCGGAGGCCATGGAGAATTCACTTCATTTATCTATGTCGGTGCAGGATTATGCCTAATATTTTCAGTTTTGTACCTGTTTACAGTACTTCCTGTGCGCCAGAATTGGAGACATAATGGTGATCAGCGTATGATTCTTGCTATTAGTTGCTGCGGGATGCAGCTTCTTATGCTCATATTGTTTGCTAGTCTTTACGCACTTACTCAAAGTAGTGTTGGTTTTGGTACACTTAAGACGTGGATTAGTCGTCCAGAAAGATGGATGAATATTAAGCATTGTCTTTATGAGGATACCAGAGTTTGTGCTGATTTTCAGAACAAGTTTGCTGATGATACTCAAGATAAGTTTTTTCATAGAGATTTCACACCCATTCAGGTTAGGCTAGCTCCTTCTTGATTTCAATTTTATACTCTCCTATTCACCTAAACTGTGCCATTTCATTTGACTTTTCATTATTTTTTAAGCGGTCAAATGAAATTACATGTGAAAAGAGAAAGAACATATTGTTTTTATTTATTAGTTTTTTAAAATTTAATAGGAGTAAAGTGGGTTAGTAAGTGTAAACGTGAAAATGTTAAGTTTGTAAGTGTAAATTTACAAAATTAACACCCTAAAATAGAAATAAGACGTTTGGGATCACATGACCTAATAAGAAAATGGGACACTTAGGGTATTAGGAGGGAGTATGTTTTTAAAAATGATTATATATACATAACTATCAGCTTAAGTTTCTTAATTTAGTTGTTTTCTTGACATAATTATGTTAAAAGTTAATGTGATGAGAGGTCACGGGTTCAAATCCATCGACCTTCATGACAAAGCAGATTATGTAGCGCCATATATGAGAAGCATGTATTTCATCTATGTTTCAAGCCAAATAGTTCTTGTGAGAAGGGGTATACGTGATTGAATATATATATGATTCTAGGGCTTCAATCATGTCAAAGAATTAACGGCTAATAAAATTGATGCCTAATAGGTTAAATTTTTAAATATGTTATATACTTTATTAGTAGCCTATAATCTGGGAAAACTTGAGCCTGATCATATTAGGCTTCTAATTTGTTACATGTTCAAATAATAATGGGTTACAGTCAGGATGTTGCAAACCGCCATTGGAGTGTAGCTTCAGTTACTCCAGCCCAACTATTTGGATGAAGCCAGAAAATGGTACCTACTCAAACCATGATTGCTATGAGTGGGACAATAACCCTAAGAAGCTATGTTACAATTGTGATGTCTGCAAGCTAGGTTATGCTCATGAACTGAAGAATGCATGGACTATCAGTAGTTTTGTTGTGATTGTAGCTTGGTTAATCTTTGTTTTAGGTTTTATATTACCCAGAGTTTTTATTAGGAATCAGGATGAAGTTGAACAATTAATTGAGAATCATCAATTATCTTAGTGGTTGAAAAATTTTCCTTTATCCCTGTAATAAGTGTTTAATTATATTACAACTTACAGCAAAAATTTATTGATTAACGATCTGCACTTGCTTATAACAATTCTCTAGCCTATCATATATCATATATAAAAAAGTCCAAACAATTAACTAGTTGTTTAATTGTTTGCGCTTGAATGAAAACAAAATTGGTACAATATTTAAAAGCTTTGATGAATCAAACGGTAAATTAAACCATTTATGAAAACAACAACCAGCACTTAATAAGGTTAGAAACGTCAAAATGCTGAATTAAACGGAAATTGACAAGAATTTTGTAGAAAATGCTACAACAGTTAGATAAGGCATAAATTGGATGCTACCATGTGGAAAAATCTTACAAAAGTGCTACCACCGGCGTTTCATGAAAATTTAATGCTACCGTGTGGAATTTCTCTTTTTAAAATTAAGCATATTGTTTCGTAAACTATAGTTAAAGTTTAACGTAATTAATTAAAAATTTTTAAATATACATAATTTGGCTTTTCTATTGACTCGTCTCATAGTGAGATGTTCTCATACAAGATAAAATAATACATCTATTATTCTATTAAATTATTAAATTATTCTATTAAATAATAATACTGTAATTAAAGATATTACTTTTTTAAAAAGTAAATAAATTCATTAAATGAATACTTTTAGTCAATTATTTTTTTTTTGATTTGGTGGTGTGTAAAAAACTAATTGTCAATATTTAATTTGGTAACTAAATTTTTCTCCTAGTACTATTATATATCGAGTCAAACAATATAAATCTTAATCCTTGAAATGCGAGAATGGTACGGTTGGTATAACAAACCTCTTACAATCAAGTTGAATCTAATGTAGACATATTCATATATATAATATTGTTAACCATTACCTATCAAATCTCCATAAATAACCTACTTCCAATCTTCATAAATCTACTTCTATAAGAGAGAGTAATTTTTTTTAAAAAATTTTTATATTTCATAAGGGAAAATTCTATCTTTTCTACAATGAGCAATTTAAACGATTTTTACCTCCGTGAATTTAATTCCAATAATCTCTCACAAGAAATCATCAATATACACATCATACCCAAATTACCTATTAAATCCCTTTTAAGATTTAAAATAATCTGCAAGAAATGGAATTCCTTCATTTCTGAAAAGAAAGTCTCTACGAGGTTCAACAATGAAAAACAAATGAAAAATATAATGTAAAGATAAACACAAGTGTATATGAGGTATTTTTGGATACCTCCCCCTCAAATGTAGTTTATTATATTGAATTCAGCAATTACAATGTAATAAACCTCCCCTTATCTTGAGAACAACCTCTCAATATCACAAATACTAAAGCAAAAACACTTTTAAGTTTCTAACAATGTAATAGCCCTCTCAATAATATGTGTGTATCATTCTTAGAACTTCTCAATTACTCATCATAAAGCACGTTTAATAACCCAAGTAACACCCTAATTAACTATGACAATAAATATTACAATAAATAATAGAGTAATGCACAACATTATTGTATAATCACTACAAATTCTGACCAAAAACAGGATCCAATGTAGTCTGCTCGACTACCGCTCGATCGAGCCACTATCTCGCCCGGTCGAGCGAGCTTCTAGTGAAGCTACTGACTTGTTTTGGACATTCTGCTCGACCGAGCCAGCACCGCTCGACCGGTCGAGCGAGGCAATGCTCGATCGAGCACCTGATCAGGCCACTCACAAGTTGCTTCTTTTGTTGTTGCTTTGATCAAGCAACTCTCATCAACCGTTTCAAACCTTAAACTACCCATATCCGACATATTTTTATCGATCCTCTCCAAAGTACAAGACAAAGCATTTTCGATTATATGTTTAAAGTTAACATCATCATTAAGATTATTGACACTTGTTTAAACAATTTTAAGCCTTTTTTTGGAAAATTACAATTGAATCAATCTTCTAATAATAGAAAGCAACACTCTCTCATCAACCAAGAAACATGTTTTCTTTCCTATGATTGTGAGAATTTTGTACAAGTTCCTGAGCTCCATCTAGTTCGAATGTTTCTGATCAATGATTTTCATTTCCTATGAGTGGAAATTTTGTGTGTTATGTTGAGAGTCTTATTTCTCCTTTTGGTTAAAATTGTAAGTCAAATCATGGAGTATACAAGTATTTCTCTGTGACATGATCATAGTTTTATTAGAATATGCCAATTTTAATGTCAAACTTATTTATGATTTCTCATCGTCCTCGACCTATATATTTATGTGAGATGTTGATAGATTCGTCTTAATATATATTTTTTATATAAAATTTAAAAAACTCACAATTATAATTATTTGATTTTTAGGTTTGCATTGAAATCCATCCATTGAAATACACAAAAAAAAGTTAATAAGAAGAAGAAATAAAAATAAAAGAAGTACTTTATTTAATGCTCTATTTGAGATTTTCATTACTCTATTTAATTTAGAGCAAATGTCCTATTTAAAATTTTCATAATATAAAGGCAAAAAGAGAACTACAATAAAAACTAAGAAGTATCCACATCTACAAATTAAATAAATAAATTAGGAGACCACAACAAAAAATATAGTTAGTCTATTATTTAGGGACTTAGGGTCATAGTTGGTTTTAGTTAGCTAGCAGTTAGAGTTATTTTTAGGAACAAATGACTTAGGGGTTATTTGGTAAATTAGCATAGGAGTATGACTTTTCTGGTATGTTGTCTATTATCTTTCAATTATTTTAAATTATAAGGTAGAATGAATGGAGTGAGAGGTAGATGAAAATCGAACTAGGATCGTTCATGTGAAAATTAATATTATGGGTCAGATTATTTTTATATTTTGCTCCGTATCCCAAAAAAATTAAAGTAACATGTCCAAATTACGATTCAAGGTAACAAGTCAATTTTATTACTAGCTCCGTAGGGACGGACCTATTAAGATGCCTGGGGTTGGATTATTATATTTTGCTCCGTACCCAAAAAAATTAAGATAATACGTCCAAATAACAATTCTGTCCAAATAACAATTTTAGGTAACCAGTTAATT
Source organism: Amaranthus tricolor (assembly GCF_026212465.1). Lineage (NCBI taxonomy): Eukaryota > Viridiplantae > Streptophyta > Magnoliopsida > Caryophyllales > Amaranthaceae > Amaranthus > Amaranthus tricolor. The sequence goes on along the minus strand of NC_080049.1, from coordinate 36,643,360 downwards.
TTATGTACTAGGTAGGGGCAGACCTATAAAAATTCTTGGGGTTTTCGGGGCAAAACGATTTTTATAAAATAAAAAATAAAAAAAATCATGACTTTTCTATAATTAAACACTATGACTTTTCAATTTCCTGATATAGAAATTCTCAAATCCTACGTAATCCCAATCAGTCGACGCTTTGACATGCAGTCCTCCACAGTCCCAAACCATATTATTACCCAATTCATTTTCTCCTGTTTGTGAATTCCCGTTCGACGCTTCACAGTCGACGACCATCAACCACCACCACGACGGTCGAAGACTCGACAGACAAAAGTTCTCCACAGATTTTCCAGTGGCCACAGTCCGACAGCCCCTGTTTAGGGTTTAAAGTAAGTTCTAAACTTTTTAATTAGGTTTTGGGTAAATTATACTCAAATTGTGCTGTAAATTATTGCTAAGTTTGCTGATTTTGCTTATTGTTGAAAGCCCCTGTGAATTTGCTAATTTTGCTAATTGTCGAAAACCCCTATAAATTATTGCTACTATTTCTAATTGTCAAATTACGGCAATCTATCTATTCTTTACATGAATTGAGTAAATTATTGTTAAATTTTTCTATTGATGTAAATTGATTGCATCCATTTAGGTTTTGGGTAAATTGATGATAGTTTTGACTTTTAATTCTTTGATACTAATAGATGATAGTTTTAGTTCTTATTTCTTTGTATTGTATTTGTATAATTGTATCAATAATTCTTTGTATTGTATTTGTATCCATTGATTTACAAATAGATGATAGTTATACTAAGTGATGATAGGTTTGATTGTTAATAGTTTTAATTTTTTTATTGTTATAGTTTAGTCTTTAAAATGATTAATATAATGCAAAAAAATTATTTATTTAATTTTGCTTTGAAATACATACTTAAAAAAAAGTGTGCTATCCCATTTTTAAATTTCTGGATCCGCACTCCGTTACTTAATTCACCAATTGACCTTCAACGACAATTCACCATAGTACTCAATTAATGATCAAAATCAACACCCTTATATATTAATATTTACAATAATTCCTTCACATAAACTTACACAAATTTGCATTACGACAATATAGTGATAGTAAATTAAATCATGCATGATGACATCAAATAAAACATGATTATATAGAATTGAGCTACTCTTGTGTGAGAGATTGCCTCTCGTTAAGACGACCTCAAATAAAGAGCCTATATTTTCATAATATGTATGAAATGCACTATTTAATTCATATATAAAGTACGTTTGTCTCATACGTACACTTTATATATAATTTCATCATAAGCTTAGATGGCTTCACTTTTAAGAGTTAAGCGTTCTTTGTGCGCCTTACTTGGAACCTTAACATCTGTGGCTAAACCAAGTATTTGAAGAAGCTTTACAATATACCAAGTCATGTCAACTTGCCACCACTCTAAACCATGCCTGGCTGAGTACGGAAATGCATGGTGATTGTTGTGCCAACCTTCTCCAAATGATAGCAATGCTACCCACCTACATTTTTATTTAAAAAGTTAAAAATGAAGTACTTTGAATAGTTTTTAAACAACAAAATTCTGCAAATGCCTTAATTATAAGGAATTGTTTTGTTTGTAAACAAAGAAAATTATTACCAATTATTTTTTGATAAATCACCGGTATTCCAAGTTTGATTTCCCCATATATGACACACAGAGTTCACCATAAACGTGGATTGATGCGACAATACACTGCTTACACCCTACATTGCAAAATTTTCCTTGTGTCGTTTAGAAATTATAGATCATAAATTTTTTATGTCAAAAATTTACACACAAAAATCTTATGTAGATGAGAGGGAGTGTGTAGAAAAAAATGGTGAGGAAAATTATTTTCCATACCATTGAGAGTACTCTAAAAGACTTTCTAAGACGTTAAATTAATTTCCATAAATATATAAGATTTTAATACTAATTATTGCACAAATAACAATATAATTAATGCTTATTTTTTTATCAAAAATTATGATTTTCATTGCAAATTAGAAAAATAATATTTTTACTTACGTACCAAACCCCACACAAGGTATGGAAATCCTCCAAAAGCATAAAGAAGCAATCCAAATAAAAGTCCATGCAAAATATATGTGCTTCTGATAAACCTATAAAATGGTTGATTCTCTAGGTCTTGCACATTAACTGTTTCCCCACACTGTAAAATAATATTATCAATAAAGAGATTGGTTAAGTATAAATGTATTGTAAAGGAGAGATATCTAATGAAAAACATTGTCAACGACCAGCTTAATACATGTCTTCATTTCTTATAGTTAATGAAGCTAATAATTCCAGTTAAAAGCAGAATTAGATAAGATTTAAATGCTTACAACGTACCTAAAATGTTCTTTAGGTATTAGACTAAGATATCAACTTGGTCAACAACTTAAAATAAGTAATAATTAAGACTAATTTTCTTCAGAGAAGACTAATTAATTCAAATATATTACTATAATATTAATATATACTATTGATTAGAGAAATTAACTGATACTATCTCTATTTCTTTTTAAATGTCTTACTTGGTATGAGCACATTTGTCAATATACTAATACTATTCTTCTAATTGTGCATATTTAAAAAATATAAAAATAGATATTAATAAACCTTATTTTGGAACGAATCAAATATAATCTCATTTGACTATGTTTTAAATTATAAATTAAGAATAAAATAAAAATTTAAAGTGAATGATAATAGTATTCAAAAATCAAATAGAACATTTAAAAAGAAACGCATAGAATAGAACAAACATTACCTGAGGCAGACCTAATAATGACGAAAGAGAAAAGGGAGGATCCTTAGTTGAAGGTAATTTCGACACCAAGGACTTGGAATTTTCAAGGGATGATGGCTCTATACACTGAAGAAAGTCCCGGCCGCTGACTATTAAATAAAGATAAAAATAAAGATAAAGAAAGTCCATATATATGTATTAACGTCGGTTTTTTTTTTGTGAGTAGCTCACTTCCTACGTTCAAAATCTTCTTGTTGCCATCAATTTTATTTTTATTTTTATAAGTAATTAATTTTTTATTGCGAAATAAGATGTTTGTTTCATTAAAACTAGCTAGGTTCGACAAATTTTGCACGTGATATATTATTATTGTACATCCGATACATATCATTTGTTTCCGGCAATAGGATTGAATTTTCATGCAAAATAATTATTTCATTTTAAATTTGTAGATTTTAATTATGTAATCATAAATAAAGAATTTAAAAATGACAAAGTTTGGGTAGTCATTCTCAAATTTTCAACTTTAATTACTTTAAAAAGAAATTTAATCTAAATTCAAATTTGAAAATTTTTAATTTGCCAAACATAAAATTTGAGCTAATTTTAAATTTTCAAATGAAATCATCATTCTCAAACATAACATAAAAAAATTTGTACCTTTTCAAAAATAGAATTAGTATCGAATACCCAATTAACATGGCTGAACCAAAATCCTTTAATTGGAGTATGTGGATCTTTTTCTGAATCACAAAATTGATGATGGTATCGATGTGTGCTCACCCAACCAATTGGATCTCCCTGTATGTTCCAACAACAATTCGAACCATGTAAATTAACACAACCGAATATATCTGTTATTCTGAAATTATTATATGTTATAATTCTACTAAAATTAAATTATTTTTGTAATTCCTTACTTTTCAAATGAAATGTTTTCTACTTCATTGGATTCAGTTTATTTGTTAGATTTTAATAAAAAATTATGAGAGTTTTATTTTAAAGTGTAATAAACAAAACAAAATGAAAAGAGATCCAAATGATCTAAAATTTAAAGACCTAGGCTCAAACTCATTGTGTCTGATGGGTCCTAAATAAGTTTTAATCAAATTATTCATATTTAACTATTATTACTTTTGTTTAAAATTGGTGAATAATGAGTTGGGTCATAGGTCGAGTCTCGGGTGTGCATAGATCTTTTGCGGGTATGAGTTGAGTCTGGAACTAAAAATCCAAGACTTAGAATCAAAATTACACCCATTCATTTATTTGATCTAAATTCAAACCCAAATTTCATAAATTAACTTAATACAATTTAAAAAATAAGCCTGAAAAACTAAAACATGAAAAAGAAAAACAATTATTGATAGTTGTAGTAGGAGTTATCCTTCAAGTTTATAAAATAATATATAATTTTTTTTCTTTTTTAGAAACGACACAACTCATATGTGAGTAGTAGCCACTAGCCCACTGTTAAATAGGGTGTTGAAAGCCATGACAAACCCTAAACGACGCGAGTAAATGGATGAAAATTAAGTACTGGAGAATAATATGGAACCTGCAAGGCCAAAACCCCGCAATAAGCAAAGATGTATTCAAGCCATTTAGGTAGTTTGAAACTCTTATGAGCTAAATTACGGTGATATGAAAGTGTTACACCCAAACAACCAGTTAGTAAATATAGCACTACAGCCACTGTTACTGCACCCCAACTAAAGGTAAATGGTGCAAACAAAGCCAATGCATGCAACCCTATGAGCAAACATAAATTCCCAACATCTATAGAATTCCATTTCCGTTTTGCAAACACATTCTTTGGTTTCTTCACTACAACATTAGACCACCAAATTTTATGGGAATCCGATTCCGAATCCAGAATCAGAATCGGAATTTCTGCTGCCTCGAGTACTGTCCTCTTATTGCTTATAGAAATTGGAGATTTTGATGTTATTATTACACGCTTTGAAATGGTGTTTTTAAAAATAGGTAGTTTGGGTTTAGGGCATAGAGTTTTAGTTTGTGGGTTATTATTATTTTGATAAATAAGAGATGGGTTAAGTTTGAAGCTTGGAAATGAGGCGATAAAAGCCATGGAATTTGGTTTGCTATCTAATTGTACGTGTGACAACAATCAGCAAGATCAATACTAGACTGGCAATGCAAGTTCAGTGAATGTCTAGGGTTTAATATATTGAAGAAGTGAAGTCATTAAGCAAGTGTAGTCAAATCAAATCAAATCACATCACATCAAATTACATCTAGGGTAATAATCACATTTGACGTGTTGCCAGATGTTGCAAAAATATCTAGAAAATCACAAGAAAAACATGTACCAAAATTTAGTTCAATCGGAAATTATGTCGTCACTTTGGAAAATTTATGGTATTTCTCAAAAGGTGTGCTACCTAATAATTACTAATTAATTACCATAATTTATAAATAACTATAAAACACAAAAAAATAATATTAAAATAAACAAAATTAAAAAAGATAAATTAAAATTACAAAACTCTTAAGTCTTACCCAATTAAATCCTACCATAAAAAGATAATTTGTTAACTTCACATGGAACATAGACACTTCAAGTAAGTATCACTAGGATGGATTTTCCCCTAGTCCCTTTTCCCTAACCTACCTAATTAAAAACAAAAATTCAATATCAAGCCGAAAGAATTGTTGATGTCAATCAAATGAGAGGTTTCATCAATGCAAATATAAGAGGGAGTATATATAATCCAAGGGAAGAAAACTACCTTCACCTAACTAATATTCAAATGGATGTAATAGGAATCTATCTATTAATTATCTGTTAAAAATTATTGTTAATCAACTAACTCAATAAGAAACTTAAAGTAATTATTAATTGTTAAAGCTCTGAAATATACTGTAAGTTTTATCACGCCTCCTCACACAAGAGCTTTTTGACCGGAGTAAAGTAATTTATGAGTTACTCTATCAAGAAATATTTTCCATCTAAAATGATATAGATGATGTTTTTCATTATTAAAGATAAAATAATTACCAATACAAATGCTTCACTATTATCTATGTTGGATGATTGCTTAAAATTAATTAAAGGAAATTAATACACATTCTTATGTAGATAAACAATATTATTTTTTTAATATTAACAAATATTTTTAAAAATGTATGACCATCGTGGTACTAACCTATTATAAATATACTTTACTATAACAAGATTAGTTATATATTCATTTAAAAAAGATTATATATTATCCTCAATATTAGGAAATTTAGATCTCAAGTTGGAATATTATCCGTTTATTTTAATATACATTTTACATTATGAAAAAGAATAATTTATAGAATTTATATTTGCAAATGTGAAAGCAAATATAATAATTAGGAGTGTGTATCAACAATGATTTGGCCCCTATCAATTTAAAATGAGGGACCTCAACTTTAATGTGATTATATATTTCATATACAATTTGCTTATGATCACTTTATTAGCCTTTTTCTTCACGCTTTTCATTTCTTTTGCATTATATTTTATAAATGATACGTTGAATATGATTATGATAATAAAGAAAGTAAAAAATCAGTTCGGTGGTTATTTGATTATTACAACTATCATTCTTGTGATCATTACAACTATATCATACCATCTATTAAAAACGACATATGTAATGACAAGTGGTAATTTAAGAAAAGCTTTGACAAAATGAAAATTCCTAATAGTTAAATTTCACCTATATAGGAGTATATATTTAAGCAAGTTGTCAATTCTTAAAAGAAAAAAACTTAATTAATTATCATATTTAAAAAACGTTAATTGATTTCAATATAATATAATTGATCCTTCAAATAATTGATTACCTCTTTATTCTAATAATACATTGATTAGAAATTAATGTTTGCTTAAATTTATACATAGATATTAATCATATAAGAGTAAGAAATAATAATAATAATAATAATAATAATAATAATAAGATTATGTTATACTAATATGGCTTCGTTATGATCGATTAATTTTTACAATTGTTGAAGATAATTAATAATTGAGTAATTTTTACAATTTTTGAAGATAATTAACAAATGGTAAATTTTGTAATCACACTGAATATTGTATACAAAGAAGTGTTTTAAATCCTTTGAACTATTATCATTATTAGAAAATATTTCTTGCTTATTTGAAATGAATTGTTATTTATACTTACATTATTGTTTAAATTAATTTTTCTATCCTCTAAATATCATTTTATTTTTGTAAAATTTATCACATTTTAATGAAAAAATTAATCTTGATAAATATATTTATACTTGAATTTGTATTCTTAAAATCATAATTTTTATATTTCCTCCGTTTTTTTTAGTCGCACCCAAGCCCATTTTAGCACTTTTTTATTTTGCATATTGCGGCTAGTTGGCTAGTATACGAGAAAAAAATATAGTCATGAAAGATCTTGTTTTATTCGTCTCGACGTCTATTTTCATAATATTTTTATAATTTTTAATTTTGTATAACTTGAGATAAATTCGATTGAAAAAAACGTAAAAAGATGTTTGGATGCAAGTAGAAAAAAACAGAGAAAGTATATTTTAATTTTAAAAATTCCGTGCATGAGGTTTTGTATTAGTATCTCATAAAATAATTTTTTTATGTCTGTGGACCAAGTCATTTAATGTGTGATTAATTCAATAACAAACTGTAGCGTACTAATACTAGATGACTAAAGTTGGGCCTAATTGGATATAGAAATACTTCTTACAGAGGCCATCAACAAGATCTGCAGAGTTGCACCAAAAGATATGGTAGAGTTACTTAGTCTAATTGTTATTTTTAAAGTAGTTGAAGTTGAGGATTTGAAAATAACATGACTATCTAAGCCTTGTCATTTTCAAAAATTTTCATGTATAGTTTTATAATTGAAATCTATAATTTAAAATAAAATATTTATTCCCAAATATTAACATAAGAGAACTCCTTAATCATTCAAATACTTGAGAATAAAATATTAAGAGGTGTTTGTTTCGGAGAATAATATTTTTAATTTGCTGAATGATATTTTAATTGAATATTAGAAAGGATAATATTGATAATGTGGGAGTGAAAGTTTGTGTTGAATTGAAATGACTTGGACAAGACTACAAAAAAATTATTTCTAATTTTTAATGTTTCTAATATAAATTATAATTAAACCAAGCTAATAATATAAATTATCATTAAACTTAAAAGTACAATGATAATCGAATAAATTTAATTGAACTGAACTAGAAGCAAATGACATGAATTGAATTAAATCAAACTAAATGAACTAAATTCAATTGATAAAAATAAATTATATAATAAAATTTTTTATAATAATATCGACCAAAAATATTATGTGAAATTCAAAAACAGTACTACTATTTAAAGATCTTCATATATACAAGTAAAGCCAAAAGTTACATAATAGGAGAAAGATAGAAAAAAATAATCTTATAATAAAAAAAAATTTCAAAATAAACTTTGAAAAATTATAATTCTTATAATAAGCGTCTCCATGGTAAAGATGAGGTTAAGTATGTTCGTTCTTAGTAACAGCGAACAAAGAATTTTGACTTTTTTAAACCAATTTTTTTATTCACTATTAGTAATAACGAATATACTTGACCTTAGGCTTAAACACAAAGACTATTTTGAAAATAAAATTTTCCGAAACTTATTTTAAGAATTGTTTTATACTAAACTTATTTTTTTCAATTTTTCAGCATAAGCTACCATCCCCACTTGATTTAGGATTAATGCAGCCCATGGCCCAGCGGCTAGTGTGGAAAGCCCACACGGATAAAGAGAGTCACGTCCAATAACGTAACTACAAATTTGGGCACTTAAAAAATAATATTTGATTTAATAAAATCTCCTTTTGTATGAGACTATTTTATTATGAGACGAGCTCATATAATTAATTAATTTTTTTAACTACTTTAAAATTTTAATTCATCATTTTAAATATACTAATGTATATGGATCAGTATAATAGAAATTGTGTCATCATAAAACCGTTTCATTTAAGAATTTGCGTTTAATAAAAGATAATGCTAAATTATGCTCGGCAGAAATCTTATTAGATTAGGCTGATCCAGTTTGATTTGATCCGTTACTAGTGAAATATGAACTAATATTTGCAATAAATGTTTGTGAAGCTTTAAAAACCTTGGCTAGATTTAAGTCTTTTAAAATATGTTTCATTATTTTATATTGTTAAGGGTAAATTAAACACCATTAGTAACATCAACTAAAATGCATAAATAATAAGGTTTTTATTTTACCGTAACCACAATATAAAAATTATCATTAATAAATTACAATAGCAATTTAAATAAAAGTTGTAGATTAACAAAAGAAGGTTATCTTTTTAAAAGAAATAAAAATAGATTTGTTATGTATTCTTTCTTTAAATAACAAAAATTAAAACAAAGTACTATGATATGTTAAAAAAAAAAGGATATTCTATATGATTTATGCCCAAGGGGGGTGGGGGTGGGGTGTGTGTTTGATTAAATAATTAATTAATTATTATAATAAAGGGTTTAATTAAATAATCTAGAGGATAACCTATGTAGATCGAAACCTAGATTATTTAATTAGTTAATTATATCAAGTTGCGAATATTAGTGCTACTTTTATAGTATTTTTTGGGCCATTGACTTTGGTTTGGTAGTTTAGGTAGGGTGGGGACTGGAGGAAGGAGCAATTGAGTTTCGTTGAAAGTTGCAAGTAAAAGAACACTTAAGTCAATGGTCAATATTATCAATTTATTGTTTTCTAATGTAATAGATGTGTGAAAATTTTGATCCCAAAATTGATTGGAAATTAGTTAAAATTTTTAACCCGGTGGTCCATAATTGATCTAGCTTAAAAATGCTGAAAAAAGTGGATCAAACTCAATCGAAACAAATCAAACCGATTTGATTGTTTTTTTGAATTTTATAGACTTTATCATTTTTAGTTAAAACTTACTATAGTTGGTGCTTACCATATAAAATATTTCAAAAAAATATTTCAATTGAAAATAAAGTGAAATTAACATGTATTGGTTTTAATTTTACAATAAACAAAGGTAATACTCCTTTTATTAAAAATTAGACAAAAAATTTCGAATAAAACCCATTTAACAAAAAAAATTGAAATTAAAACATATTTTCTACAAAATCAAAATTTCTCTTTAAGTTTAGAGTAATAGGTAATCTCTTGGTAATTAGGAAAACTCCAGATCAGCTAAGTGAACTTTAGCTAAATCTTAGATCACCTACATGAACTTTACTTTATTCAAAAACTAATCATCTAGAAGCAGGGATAGTGCTATCATAGTTAAAGTTAGGATTATTTAGGAATTTCATCTCAAAGATTTTTATGTTTTTCCAATATTATAGAAGAAGGTACTATTTGACCATTAAACAATTTTATTCTTTCGTTGTCATACTAATAAATATGACGATACTCTTATCAGTCTTTTTAAAAAAGTATATTAGTTTTTAAAATTGTCATTTATATATTTTTTTTTCTTTATTTATATAGCAACTCTTAAATAAGCCATCTCACTATGAGACTATTATTTAATTAATTGTGTAATTGGTCATTTAAAAACTATAACTAAGTGACTATTTTAACATAATAAGTATTAGGTCAGTCCAATAAAAAACATTATACGTACCATAAATCGTCTTATTTAAGAATTTGTAATTTCTAAAAGATGGAGGAAATACTAGTACTTACATATTTTATCACTAATAATTAATCATTATCATCAATCTTAATATATATTGGCGCTCATTGGAGAGTGGTTGATATGTAATCTTTTATAAATAAAAAAGTGTCCCTTCAGCTACGTTAGAATCTACCTAAAATTAATCTAAAGGATGCATGTTCCTAGAAAGTCAACTAAAATCAAGTAAAACTATGATGATTTAAAAAAAAATATAAAAATGAAAGAGACCAAGCAAGTAAACAAACCCTCCCATTGCGCTCGCCATATTCAAAGAAAATTAGAAAAAGAATCATGAATTGTAATGAAATACCGAAATGGATAATCATATTCATAATAAGCATATCAATCATAGCAATAATAGGAAGCGGAGTATGGTTATTGTATCAACCAAGCGACATGTGCCTTGGAGATAAGAGTATCGGTATGATGTATGGAGTTGTTGCTGTTGGTTTTTCCCTTATATTCATCTTTATTTGTTGCCTTTCATGTGGGTGTTGTGGTAAAGATGATGGCAGAATGATGATTGCTACTTCTTGTAGTAGCTTTGGGTTGTTGGTCATCATCATATACGTGTCTGTTTATGCATTTATATACAGCACTCTTGCGTTTGGGTCCTTACAGAAGGAGATTACAAGTCCTGAAAGTTGGATGGATATTAAACACTGTCTTTATCAACAGACTCAATTGTGTTCTGACTTTCAGCGCAACTATGCTAATGATTCTCCACATCAGTTTTTTGCAAGACATTTCCCTCTAATCCAGGTGATCTTAATGATACTCCCTCTCCATCTAATAATTAATTGTGTTTTAATTTTAGTCTCGATGTTGATAATCCATCAAAATCGATCACTTAAAACACTATGTATGGAAAACAAATTAGAATAGAAAGAAAGGAAAGGAAAGGAAGGAAAAAGGGAAGGAAAGAGAGGGGTAAAAAGGGAGAGTACAAATATGGGATTAGCATGTCTAATGTTTTTAATTGTGTTTATAGTCAGGATGTTGCAAACCACCCCAAGAGTGTAAGATGAATTTCTCAAGCCCAACCGTGTGGGTAGAAACTGGAAATGGCACCTATACGAACGCTGACTGTTATAAATGGGATAATGATCCGAAGAAGCTTTGTTACAACTGTGAAGTATGCAAGCATAACTTTGCCCAAGAAGTTAAGAAAAGTTGGAGCATCAGTAGTTCAATCACCGTATTAGCATGGCTCATGCTTGTTTTAGTTATTACATCTATAATGATTTATTCAAACAAAAGAAGTGGTAATTATACTGAACTAGTTTGAATGTGCTTGCTATCTATGTTCAATTTTATAATAATGTATTATATCCGATCAAATATTTGCGAAGCGATCAATACTGATTCCAACTATTTGTAATCAATCGTGACTTTTGAAAATACTATGTATGTATTTTGAGAGTCAATCTACTGAATAATCAAGCTTTATTATTGAATTTCCGCATCAAAATACTGCCTTTGTCAAAGATGTTTTTTCCATTTTTAAAAAACGCGTGTTACTTAATTTTCAGTCTCGAGTCATTCACTTCTTTTGCAAATTGATTCGTTACACGCTTACATTTGACGTAGTACCATTGCCATTATAAAAAGAAAATTACTTATAATAATATAGTTTTTTCATAATTTTTCTAAAATAATTCTTCATCTATTGATTAATGATGAATAATCCTAATTTTAAAGTATATTTTTTAAAGCAAACTCGCCAACCAAATGACTTGCAATAACAAGTTTTATTTTTTTTAAAGATAAACTAAAAAAAATGTTAAAAATCTTCAAAAGTTTTTGATTTTCTTGATTTTTTAAATTTTTTATGTAAACTTTCAAAGTTGTCCTCTAATTTTAAATTAATATTCAGTTTACATTTTTGAGAATTTCCAACTATAGTAGGTCATCAAGTTACACAAGCTTACTCTAGAAAAATATCCTTAAAGTTGAAATTATTCATGATTAATCAATAGATAAAATTATTATAGAAAAATCATAAAAATATTGAATTATTCTAGGTAATTTTACTATGAAAAAACATTGGAATTGTGATGGTCAGAGCGTTATTAACAATGATTCTTTTTTAAAGTTCACTTTATAATTAATGATTTTTTCTCTCTCTTTTAAAAGTTTTTTTAACCTATTTTTTTAACAATGATTTACTTTTAAAAGTTCATTATTTTTTATTGATAATCATATTTTTATTAAAAAAAGAAATTTATTTTTTAAGTTTAAGCTTTTGATTGAATTAATTTTTTTTTATATAATATTTAAAAGTCAACGTGACAAAAGGTTAGTTGTTTAAATTCCACAATGTCTATAAATCTCATATCGAGTGAAATATTGAGCATCAAGTCCTCTAGTGGTATTTATTTTTTGATAGTTTGCGTACAAAATATGGTAGTTCAAATCAAAGTAATTCCCAAGCGAAAACTAAGTACAAAATTTACAAACTTCATCATCATGAAGCCATTATTTCTGATCTCGGCAGAAATTTTAAAGAAAGCATCTAAAAAAACTAAACTAAACTGTAAGTCGGTAACCCTGAGATGATGGGCCAAATTGAACATCAGATAAACCAATGACACATAAACCGATCAACAAGTGCTTAGCTGCAAGAACAACAAAAATGACACCCGGAGTGAACCATTGAGTCGTTACGTCTTGAAGAAATGCAGCCTTGCATGATTGGCAATCAAAACATAGTGTGTTTTCATCATTACTCCATCTGTTGCAGTCAATGTTGGTGTAGTTTCCATCTATTGGCTTTACCCAGATTGATGGACTTGTGTAATTGAAGTTACAATCTTCAGAGGGCTTGCAACATCCAGACTGTTGACGAACCAACTCAATTAAAATTAAAATTTTAAAAATAAAATTTAATTTTGAAATTAATGGCTTAATATATAAGATATGCTTATATATATTAGTAAGTCTTTACCATTTGGTGATTTTTTTATACACACAATATCAAGTTATTGATGTTTATTAATTGAAACACATTCTCGTTCATTGAATTTGAATTTCACTTGTTAAACTGCAAAGAAACTAATTCAATCAAAATTAAAGATGAAATTAATGGTTAGATGTTAGCCTTGATCATGAAATGTTTTATATTTTAAGACCTTTGAGCTAGAAGTGTGAATGTTAGAAAGAAGGGGAGAATAAAGTTTACCTCAAAAGCATCCAAAGATCTTTTGTGAAACTCATCAATAGTATCCAACTCATATTTATGATAGAAATTATCACAAACATTACTCTTAAGAAGAGATTTCTTGTAGTAGTTCTCCCAATGATGTAAATTATTAACCTTATTTTGCATCCACTTAGAATAAGACTCCACATGATACTCCTTATAAGATCTCCCGGGTATGGTTTGTCCACCACCTTTACTGCTGACAGACAAGGCAAAAATCCCCAATGCCGCAAGAGCTATAAACAAAGGCACTGAACAACACATGGATTTTAGTATTGCAAGTTCAGTCTCTCGAGCAAGTGAGCAGCTCACATAGCAGAGAATCATGAGAACAACTCCGATGATGATTAGAATGATTCCATAAAAACGAAACCCTGCTGAAGCAGAGCTAGTTGTACAAAGTAGATTTAAACCATACACGATTGCTGATCCTGTAGTTGCATACTCCATAAGAAAAAGGAATAAAACACATATTTGATCACTATTTAATTTAGCTATGTCTTTTGCACTAATATCAACCATGCTTTAAATCTACTAACACTACTAATAATACACTCTTTTTTCTGTTTTTCAGATAATACTGTCTTTTATGTTTTGATGATATATGCCCAAGGGGGGTGGGGGTGGGGGTGGGGGTTTGATTAAATAATTAATTAATTATTATAATAAAGGGTTTAATTAAATAATCTAGAGGATAACCTATGTAGATCGAAACCTAGATTATTTAATTAGTTAATTATATCAAGTTGCGAATATTAGTGCTACTTTTATAGTATTTTTTGGGCCATTGACTTTGGTTTGGTAGTTTAGGTAGGGTGGGGACTGGAGGAAGGAGCAATTGAGTTTCGTTGATGTCATGGACTTGCAAGTTGCAAGTAAAAGAACACTTAAGTCAATGGTCAATATTATCAATTTATTGTTTTCTAATGTAATAGATGTGTGAAAATTTTGATCCCAAAATTGATTGGAAATTAGTTAAAATTTTTAACCCGGTGGTCCATAATTGATCTAGCTTAAAAATACTGAAAAAAGTGGATCGAACCTAATCGAAACAAAACAAACCGATTTGACTCTTTTTTTGAATTTTATAGACTTTGTCATTTTTAGTTAAAACTTATAATATTTTTAGTTATTTTTTATTTTGAATCATGCTTTTGTGCTGTACCCTTAAAATTGGTACATAGTATTAAACTTTTTTTGTATAAAATAAAATTTTAAAAACAAAACGAATTATTATATATATTTTTTCTATAAATTATTTTTATTCAATTTATCAATAGGATATATTTTTTTGGAATTCAATTGAACATAATATTATTAGTAAATAATAAAGATTAATATTTAGTTGTCTTATTTTAACCTCCAGTTGTTATTATAAGTATTAGCTTATTCTGTCATATTTGATTTGCAATTCTTTTAACGAAGTGTAAATTGAAATTTCCAGTTTGTAATTTTATATTAGGTGGAGCAAGAAATAGGTGGATGAGATTAAAAGTGTGACATTATAAAAAATATTCAGTTTGACTTAGATGAGACAAATTCATATAATTAATTAAATTCTCTATTAATTACTTTCAAATTATAAGTAACCACTTAACAAACTATATATACACGGGTCAACCAAATAGCAACAGTCTTGACCATCACATTTAAAATTTGTGAAAAAGCAAAGCAGCATGACTAACAGACCAGGGCCCATAAACCATACACTTGAACCTACTAAAAAGGACTTCTTACAATAGTAAGCAGTAAGCAGCATGACTTCGGCCCAAAAACATTTTATCTATACACATTAATTTTTTCCTTCAAAATGTATCAAGGGGAAAGTAGCCAACTATATATTTACTATTTAGTACATTATTTTCAATGACCACTCAACATTGAAAAACTTTTTCCATTAATATCAATTAAATTACTATTCAAAACATATTTTCCTTCATAAATATATATTTATATTTAGATATAATATTCAATGTGATAAATACAAAAAATATATATCACAATAATTAAATTCATTCACACGTTTATACTTTTTTCTATTCTCATCCACACAAACGAATCCTTCATTTTATAAACAAATTCTCAAATTACATAAAACTTTCATTTGTAACACGGTGCAAATATATATAGAAAAAAACAAAATAGTATATATTAATTATACATAAGAGAGAAAAGTTGGTAGAAGGTAAAAGAAGTAAAATTACTTTTTGTGAGTAATTGTCTCTAGGTGAGAAGACCTCAAACAAAACAGAAAATATATATTCTTGAGACAGTCTGATACAACAATTTATGAAAGAAATATTACAATACATTGTATTGTATATGTATTTTATCCAAGAGTTCATAGTTTAGACGTTGTAGGATTGAGAAAATCTACAACTTTTGTCATAAGCTGAACAGAATTAGAAGAAGAAGAAGGGTGAAGCAAATGAAAGATGTGATCTTGTCCGTTAGATTGTAGCAATTCCACACACCCTTTCCACCCACTTTTCTCCAAAGCCTCCTTATAATACACTCACTCAATGCCCACATGTTGTCCGACAGATCTGGAATATGCAACCGAATGCATTTCGCTACCTCATTTCCGATTCGCTGCTTACCCCAAAAAAATGGGTGCACCAAAATTATGCCTTCTAATCTGGATAACACGACCATTATAATAAAAATTTAATGAATTGCATATTGAAACCCCTATATTAAGTTTAAGACTATTGATATTTACCTGTAATTTATTCTCGAACACAAATTCTTAAAATAAAACGGTTTTATGGTGAGATTATTTTTAATTTATTAAGCAGATTCATAAAAATTTAGTGTGTTACAGTGATCACTTACAATTTTTAAATGATCAATTAAAAAAATTAAGTAATTATATGAACTCGTTTAATAGTGGTACGGTTTTATATATAAAACAAGCTAATTCTCAAATACTATCAAAATTTGAATATTTTTTGAAAGTCTTGGCTATTTCAAAATTTTTGTTTTAATTATTTTTTAATTGCTAAGCAGGATATGTGTGATTTAGAAAAAAGATTTTTGGTTAGCTTTTTTTTGTTATTGAGTACTTTGATTTACGTATGATCAAACAACCAAGAAAAAAAATTATATTTTAATTTGAGCCAAAACAAAACTCCGCTATGAGTTAATTTTTTTATAACTTTTGATTGTTTAACTTATTTTATTTTTAATAAATAATCAACAATTAAACTTTATTATAAAATTTCATACAAATTGGCTTAAAGGGTAGCAAATTAGTTAATATTTTTGACCGGTAAATACATCAAACCAAATAATTCCAACAAATTATGATTATTTGTCAAACAGAGTCTAATAAAAATAATGAAAATTGTCTAGAATAATCCCAATGATTATCCATCTATTGTGATAATCCCTACAATTGATTATTTCTAAATAATTCAATATATGTATATTATTCACTGACAGCACTCCTTTCCACATTTTAATCGGCTACTGTAGATATCTACTAGCCTTACACTTACTTCGTCCTCTTATGCTTCTTCGTTGGACTTATTCTACTTTGGTGGTAGGTAGTCTAGGTATCTATAATAGCCTGTTAAAATGTTAAAAAAAATATTGTCAGCAAATATTATACATATGTTAAATTATTTAGAAATAATCAATAGTAGAAACTATTAATAGCATATGGACAATTAGTAGGATTATTCTGGATAATTTTTTCAAAAAATAATTGGCTCAAGTCTCATAACTAATAAGAGAAAAACAACGTGAGATTTTGTAATTGTGATGGTTAGTTTAACCATTGTATTTAGAGTTACCTTTGGAGCTTGCCTAAACCTTGAATCCCAACTCGCAACGCTACTTGATGTGCAATGTTACCACCTGAACTATCTCCCATTAAGAAGATTCTAGAAAAGTCTACTTGATTCCGAATATATCCTTCTTCTTCTTGTTCGGATGCTCTTGTATTGTCTGAGCAATCACCATTACATCATTATAAGAAAGAACCCATTTAAGAGCATCCCAACAATCATTATAAGCAGCAGGAAGACGATGTTCAGGGGCTCTTCTATACTCAACAGAAACAATCATCACTCCAGCTTTAGAAGCGAATTGATTGAGATAATTGTGATATTTTTTAGAAAAGGTAGATTCAAGGCAAAATCCACCCCCATGAAAGTAAAGTAAGAGTGGGATTTTGGTTTGATAATTGGGATAAAATGGGCATGGGTTATAGACCCTGACCTTGACTCCTGTTTTAATGGACATTTTAATGTCTTTGGATATAACCCCTGTAATTGGATCCATTAATGGAGGAACTGGAGGAGGGTCTAGCAATGGCAGTCGTTTAACACGGCCGTTTTTGTATAGTCGGATTATTGGTGAAGCATCAATGAGTATCTCGTCCCTTTTTTCTGTTAAACATTTGGAGTATATAGATTTGTTATACTCTAAATGGGAGAGGATTGTTGAACATTTAGAATATATAGACCTAAATTTGTATATACTACATACTAAATAAATATATTATAAGTCCAATTAAGTGCCTCAAAGAATTTGATGAATCATTACTTTAATTCATAAGTTTTGTTTGATGAATTATTATTTTTATTCATAAGCTTTGCTTGATGAAATATCACTTTGGTTCGTAAGCTTTGCTTGGTGAAACATTACTTTGATTCATAAGCTTTGCTTGCTGAAACACTTTTGTTTCAAAAGAAGGTATTGTTTGATGCATAGCTCTATAAATAGAGGTTGCATGCCAAGGGACATTTCATCCCAATTTCATATCATTTATGATTTTTCTCTTAAAAATACTCTTATTCTTGTTCTTCCTTTCATGAGATAATATTGAGAGAGTAATTAACTCTTAATATCATCAAAGTTCATAATTCACTAAAGGAAAGTGCATGAACGCGTTCTACTCAAATCAAGTTTCCGAGCGACTTCTCTGATTGTCGCAACCTTATCTTCATGGTGTCCATTTAGTGATTTACAAAGTAAGGAGTTTCATTGTCATCCACACAAGAAAAATGCAAATCGGTTTGTTTATTTGTATTTGCATTATATTTCCAATATTTTCTTTCGTACAACTTGAATCCATCTTATGATCTTGATCTCTTGCTGCCAATAAAGGTACGTAGGTAGATTTGTCAATTTTTAGTCTTGATCAATAATCTTAATTTCAATCTAAGGAAATTAAAAATGTCACATTAAAGTTTTTTTTTTATCTAGAAATACAGACGTAACATATAGAGTTAAAATCATCAACTCATTATCTACACAAGTCAAGGTTCGAAGGAGGAGTAACAGATAAAAATTATAGTCGTGCCCTTATCAAGGAGAGGGCAATAAGAAATGCGCGCAATCAATTTATTTACGGATTATTAGGTTATATTTTGTTGAAAAAAACATTAGTTAGAGTCAAATTAGTGGTATAGATAGTTAATGACTAAATTTAAGGATTATTTACAGGTTCGTTAGTTAGTGAAAATGAGTCATAAGATAAACTCTATATTTTTTGTATTAAGTTAGTTATTTGGTTTTTTCTATTTAAGCAGCGAATGTTTTCAGTTTTTCATATAGTAATGAGAAAGAATAGTAGTGAGTTTATATTTTGTTCATTATTGTCAATATGGTATCAAAAATTAGGTTGTATGACCAGGGTGGTGAGATTTTTAAAATAAAAACGAGAAGAGGAAGAATAGATGAGTGCAATACAAAAGTTTTTCATGAGTGTTATTGTTGCATGTTTTGTTGTGTATGTTTTGGGACGTTATCACAATTGTGAAGTGATTTTTTTGTGTCAAAAAGCAAACAAAAAAGTGAGTGTGAGAACAACAAATAATGATAAGTATTAGTTGCGTGGAAAAGAAAACTTAATTAAAAAATTAAGTCTAATTGTAATTTCTATATAAGATGCATCATTATATACTCCATCAATAGGAATGAGGGATCTAAATTTTATATGATATTTGAATTTGTATCATTTGTTACATAGGAATTTAAAACTATGTTAAAAGACTAATTAATTAATAATTTTAAATGAAGGTTGTAATCTCTAAAAAATTAATAAACTGACCAACTTATTTTGATGCGTTAAAATTTAGTGAATTTGAATTTTACAACATAAATTCTAAGGTGATATATTTTTCTTGCTAATTTTTAATTGTAAATAAATAGTTGATTGTTAAAACCTTAAAAATAGTATATCAATTACTTGATTATGTCGTATTCAAAACACTTTCAACATATATACCTCTAGCAACACAAAAAACACTCAATATATACATACTACTTGATCAAGTACAATTTAGGGTAACTTGAATTGGATTTCTTCTTCTTCAAATCTATTCGTGAGTTGTTTGACATCAGATGAGAAGAGACTAACACCATTTTATTGTTAGAATTAATATGCGGAAGTTGTAGTGGATTATTGATTTTGATTAATAAATATTGAAGATGCTAGTATGAAAAATAAAGAGGAGAGTTGATGGCTTTTGTGAAAAAAGGTTTTTTGTATTATGTGGCTTGGTTACAAATGAGAACATGCAACACATATATATAGTGCTTCTATGTTGGTGATTTCACCATCATTATGTTTCTAGTCTTTTCTACAACTTGTAGATAGTTCTAGACTATTAGCTTTAGGGTGTTAGTCTAGATAGTTCTATGATATCATAGAATTTTTTTACTTACTTCTTGATACATTACTCCCTAGATTTTTCTAGATTACATTATTTAACACTCCCCCTTAATCTGAAAAATCTTGGACTCCTAGCTGTCTTCTGAATTTGATGAACTTTTCTGTTGGAAGTGCCTTGGTAAATATGTCTGCGAGTTGCTCCTCTGTCTTGCAGAATTTTAGCTTGATCTCTTGTTTCTCGACCAATTCACGAATGAAGTGGTGTCGTATCTCAATATGCTTTGTGCGACTATGGAAGACTGGATTCTTTGTCATGGCTATTGCTGACATATTGTCACAATAGATGGTAGTTGCATCTTCTGTCTTTTGTTGTAGATCTTTTAGGATTCTTCTTAGCCATACTGCTTCACATGCCGCGCTTGTCGCTGATACGTATTCTGCTTCTGATGATGATAGTGCTACCGTAGCTTGTTTCTTTGATGACCATGAGATAGACTTGGACCCTAGCTGGAACACGTATCCACTCGTACTTCTTCGATCGTCGATGCTTCCTGCCCAGTCACTATCCGTGTAGCCTATGAGCTTGTAGTCTGCTTCGGACTCGTACATTATCCCATAGCTTTTTGTTCCTTTGATATACCTGAGTATCCTCTTGGCTGCTGCTAAGTGAGCTTTGCTTGGCTCACTCATAAACCTTGAGATGATGCTGACTGCATGAACGATGTCTGGTCTTGTATTTGTAAGATATATGAGAGATCCGACTAAACTTCGGTAGATTGATGCATCCACCTTTTCTTTTCCATCATTCTTTGAGAGCTTCTCATTTGTAGCCATTGGTGTAGCCATTAGCTTACAATCGCTCATGTTGAATTTTTTGAGCATATCCTCGACATATTTTTCTTGTGAGAGAAATATTTTACCTGGACTTTGCTTTACTTGCATGACAAGGAAGTACTTCATAGCTCCGAGGTCTGTCATTTCATATTCTGACATCATTGTCTTTTTGAAGTCTTCTATCATCCTCAGATTGGTGCCTGTGTAGATTAGATCATCTACGTATAGGCATAAGATGAGAAACTTTGGCCCTTAGGTCTTGATATAGAGTGATGGCTCATTTGGGCTTTTTACAAAGCCATTTTGGAGAAGATATCCGTCGATTTTGCTGTTCCAGGCCCGAGGGGCTTGCTTGAGCCCATAGAGGGCTTTTCGAAGGCGATACACCTTATCTTCTTTTCCTTTGATTATATATCCTTGAGGTTGTTCGACATATACCTCTTCTTCTAGCTCCCCATTGAGAAATGCTGATTTGACATCTAATTGATAAACTTACAATTTAAATTGAGCTGCTACAGCTAGGACTGACCTGATTGTCTCCATACGGACAACTGGAGCATATGTCTCGTTGAAGTCAATTCCAGGTTGCTGTGAGTATCCTTTTGCAACTAGACGAGCTTTGTACTTTTGAATGGAGTCATCTTCATTGTGCTTGATCTTGTAAACCCATCTGAGACCGATCACGTCCTTGTCTTGAGGTTTGTCAACAAGCTCCCATGTGTCGTTCTTTTCTATCATCTTAATCTCCTCGTTCATGGCTTCGATCCATCTTTCTTCTTGAGCTGCTTTTTCAAAGTTTTGTGGTTCTCCTGCAAAGAGTGCCATGATGGTGTGATTGCATTGATAATCTTCCAAGTAGCTTGGTGGACATCGATCTCGTTGTGATCTTCGAACTTGTTGAGCTGGGCTTGAGTGACTTGGCTCCAACCTTGAGCTTTGTGATGTAGATGTACTTCTTGGGCTCCTTGATGGTGTTCCTGGATTGGTTGATGGTGATGGACTTGCAGATGATTGAGTTGGTGACTGAATTGGATCTTCTCCTTCATCTGGGCTTGGTGGTGGAATGACTTCTACTGGAACTTCAACATCGTTCTCGTTCCATTGCCATTGCGCCTTTTCATCGAATATGACATCTCTGGAGATGATCAACTCCTTGGATTCAGGCTGATAGAGACGATATCCTTTAGACTCGTCACTGTATCCAATGAAGATACATTTTTCTCCTTTTCCGTCTAGCTTATCCCGATTCTCCTTCGGGACGTGGGCATATGCAATGCACCCGAAAACTTTGAGGTGCTCAACCCTTGGCTTTCTTTTGTGCCAAGCTTCATACGGCGTCATGCTTCTTACCGCTTTTATGGGAGACCTGTTAAGTATGTAAATAGCTGTGTGGACAGCTTCTGCCCAAAAATGTTTAGGCAAATTTTTTCCTTGCATCATACTCCGAGCCATTTCAGCAATTGTCCTGTTTCTCCTTTCTGCAACACCATTTTGTTGTGGTGTGCGTCTGACTGTGAGCTCCTTTTTGATGCCGTGTTGTTTACAAAATTTGTTGAATTCATTGCTTGTGAATTCTCCCCCACGATCGGTTCTTAGAACCTTTATTGAATGCCCACTTTATTTTTCTATTAGGGCTTTAAATTGCATGAAGTGGGATAATGCTTCTAATTTTTTCTCCAAGAAATACACCCACATCATGCGTGAAAAATCATCCACAATCAACAGAAAGTATCTTTTTCCGCCAAGAGACGGATTTCTGGTAGGACCCCATATATCAGCATGGATAAGCTCTAATGGAGCTCTAGCCCTCCATGATGAGGTTGGGAATGGTGATCTATGCATTTTGCCATAGATACAACCCTCACAAATTTTCTTTTCATTAGTGATTGGTGGTAGCCCAATCACCATTTCTCTATTTTTTAACAGTTTTAAACTGTCAAAATTTAAATGTCCGAATCTCAAATGCCACAATTCGGATTCATTCACCATTGTACTTAGGGCAGTATTAAACTCCAATTGCATTTTAAGTGGAAAAATTTTATTTGGAGCCATTTTAGTGGTAGTGATTAATTGCCCCTTTTTCTTATCATATATGTGGCATTGATTATTATCAAATTTTACCATATAGCCTTTTTGGACTAACTGACCCACACTTAACAAATTTTGTGCTAGCCCAGGGACATAAAAGACATCGGGGATGAATTTAGAGGAGCCGTTTTTTGTTTTAACAACAATTGTTCCTTTTCCGGCAACTACTTGGTTACTCCCATCACCAAGTGTTATTTGTGATTTTATATTTTCATCAAGATTAGCAAATGAATTTTTATTTCCGGTCATGTGGTTGGAGCAACCACTATCGATGTACCATGTGTCAGTTTGCTCTTCTTGAGCATTCAGACATGTGTAAAATAATTGATCATTATTAGAAAATTATTACCGTAGCCATTTATATTTTTTCCATTATTAGAAAATTTTAATTTAGCCTGAAAAGCTTGTTCAATTGGTTGCTCTTCAAATTTACGCATTCTTTCTTCATGTGCTAATAAAGAGCCCATTAATTCAGTCATGGTGAGTAAACTTAAATCTTTATTAGATTCTTCTATAACAGCCACAATATGATCAAATTTTTTGGTTAAAGTTCTTAATATTTTTCGAATTATTTTAACATCTTCAATGGTGTCTCCATTGGATCGAATTTGGTTAACAATATTTGAGACTCGGTCGGTATATGATTGAATTGACTCATTATCGGTCATTTGCATACTATCAAATTGACCCCATAAAGATTGTAGTTTGAAGAGTATTACCTTTTCCGAGCCTCGATATTTTGTCTCCAAAGTGCTCCATGCCTCCTTTGCAGTTGTGGCGGTCATGATTGTTGGTAGGATCGTCTCATCTACTCCACGATATATTATAGAGAGGGCATAATGATCCCTTCTTTTGTTTTGCTTGTATTGACACTTTTTAGTGTCATCCCAAGAAGCCTCTTCATTGGCATCTTTGGGTTGTTCATAACCATCTTGAATAATTTCCCATATATCTTGGGTAATGAAAATTGATTTCATTTGCATACTCCATTGATCAAATTTCTCCCCTTTAAATATAGGTACCCAATTAACTTGGGGATTAAATATGTTTGTGTTTGTGTTTGAATTGGGGTTAGGGGAGGCCATTTATATATATGTGGAGTTGGTATTGATATGAAATTTGGATGATATATGATTGAAAAAAAAAGGCTTTGGATTAGTGGCTCTTGATACCAAATGTTAGAATTAATATGCGGAAGTTGTAGTGGATTATTGATTTTAATTAATAAATATTGAAGATGCTAGTATGAAAAATAAATAGGAGAGTTGATGGCTTTTGTGAAAAAAGGTTTTTTGTATTATGTGGCTTGGTTACAAATGAGAGCATGCAACACACATATATAGTGCTTGTATGTTGGTGCTTTCACCATTATTATGTTTCTAGTCTTTTCTACAACTTGTAGATAGTTCTAGACTATTAGCTTTAGGGTGTTAGTCTAGATAGTTCTAGGATATCATAGAATTTTTTTAATTACTTCTTGATACATTACTCCCTAGATTTTTCTAGATTACATTATTTAACATTTATAACCTTAAAGAGCAACTATTATTATTGCCAATTGTAACCTTTGTTTACGCATATAAGTAATTGTACGTTAACCTCAAACTAACTTGGTTTGTAATGTCATTTTGTTATAGTGATTTTCAACGTTCATCGAAGATGAAAAGCACTCCAACTAATTTTTAAGTTGTCATAATCATCATCATCATATCCGGTGTATTCCACTCATTGAACAACTATGTACAGAGTCTGGTAAGGAAAGGACGGCGACAACTCATACCCAGCCATAAAGGAGAGCGCGATCAAAGGAGTCTCGGCCAAAGTACTAGACTAAAATAAAAGATAAATTCAAAATAATTGTAGGAAAATAAATAAGAAACAAAACTAATTAATACTTCTATAAAACAATTGTCAAACTAATTAATACAAGAATAACAAAACAATTGTCAAAGTAAGAACTTAAAACCTATGTAGTCGTTTGGTATGATAATTTTTTCAAATGATGTCTCATAAAGAATCAAAATTTTTTAAATTTATTGAAACATGAGGATTTTGACAACTGATAATTCTAATGTAAAAATCATTATTTTTTCAGTTTTTTATTTTTAGTTTTAAATTTTTTAAATTAAACTGAAAATAAAAAAATAAATACTGAATAGGCTTCAAAAAGATGTATAATTTACATCTATATTTTCAATTATAAACAATTTATTTATTTGAATATATCAATTGAAACAGTGTATAAAGACATTGATTTGGAAAGTTTTTGCATGCCTTATTGATTGATGTTGAAAACTGAATGATCAAGGCCAAGCTCAGTTCATTTAATGATCACTAATATCTAATTAAGTATTTTTTTTTGGAGGGGGTTGAAGACAGTAGTAAACAATCTCAAATCAAAGTGGCTAAATTTTAATGCTGAAAATCTATCTTCAGCAGAATATTATATACCTAATTTATAAGTAAATTTGTACAAATTTTTAAAGTACACCACCACTTTTCATTGCCTTATTTGGTACAAAATAATTCCTTTGTCCAATAACATATGGACAAATTTATTTATTCTATTAAATTTATTTTCTTTTTATATTTAGCAATAGTTCACATTTTTTCTTTAATCTTTAATTTATATCTACTTATTTAATTTATATTTTTATCTTATTTACACATACTATTCATAATACTCCCTCTTATTCACCATATGTGTCTAATTTGACTTTTTATCAATTTTTAAATAATTAAATAAGAGATCTAAATTTTAAAATAACTTAACTTAAAATAAAAAATAAGACACATATGTTAAATAGGACGAAGTATTTCTTTGGGTCTTTTTTTGGTTGATATTCGGATTCCTATGGGACAAAGCTGGTAAAGCGTATTACACTGTTAATCTGTTATCATATTCAAGAGTGAATGAGTGATACTGATCGAGATAAAACGTGTTGCACATTTGGATTTGAGTTAAAGCTATCACTAATTCCTTCGTAAACTGCACGTAATAAATACTGCATATTCCCTCCTTTCTTTAAATTTATTTTTATTTGTCTAGTTTGTTTTATTTTCGTCTTTTTTAAAAAATTATTTGTATCACATCTTTTGAAATTTTTAAATATGATCTTTATTTTTCTTCCATCAAATTTATTCTTCCATCAAATTTATTCTTAAATAAAATAATATATATATATATATATATATATATATATATATATATATATATATATATATTGTCTTAAAAAATTTTCTTTTCTTAATTAAAAAAATAAGGAAATTCCATATGGTAGCATCCGGTTTTTATAAAACTTCAGTGGTAGTACTTTTGTAAGATTTTTCCACATAGTAGCATCTAGTTTATGCAATATCTAATTGTTGTAGCATTTTTCGTTAAATTCTTGTTAATTTCCCTTTAATTCATCATTTTGTTAATTTACCGATTAATTTATCAACAATCTTAAATGTTGTCACAATTAAATAGATATGTATTAGTGCTTGGAATGCGCATTTGAACTTATGAAATACACCTTTTGATCTTATTAAATGCTTTAATGAATTATTTATTAGTGTTTGTAATGCATCTTTTGAACTTTATAATGTCATTAATTTGAATGAAAATTTAATTGTTACAATATTTAAGAGCGCAAATAAATTAATCGGTGAATTAAACGTTAAAATGGTGAATTAAACATTTGAGAGCAAAAACTGGATGCAACTATGTGAAAAAATCTTACAAAATGATAAATTAAACAGAAATTAATAAGAATTTAACGAAAAATGCTATGGCAATTAAATAGTTTATAAATTGAATGCTACCATATGAAAAAATTTAACAAAAATATTACTACTGATATTTCATGAAAACTAATCACTAATATGTGGAATTTTAAAAAAAATATTATTTGTTAGAACTTGTTTACGAAACAGATACAATATTTAAACATCAATCAACTAACAAACTTTATCAAGTTTATAAAGCGTGTTGCACGTTGGAGTTAAAGATATATGGTAGTAGTTTTTTAATGAAAAATTATCATTATCAACTATCTTTATTATTTAATACGCCTAAAACTTTTATTTTTTCATAGTTTTTAAAGTAATTTTCAAGTCTCAATATCTCTAAATACGTATTATAAGAAATTATAAAAAATACTATATGATAAAAAGTATACATTAGGACGAATCTAACGAGATTTCACATAGATATATTTTAGCATCTGTATATGTCTTAAAAATTTTAATCAAATTTCTCTCTCCAAAATAAAATATTCTAAATGGGAAGAATATTAAGAAACGAAGAGAGTATGTAGTATTAATTAAAAGTTAATTAACATGATAAAAAATTGCACTTAGAATCTTATCTGATCTATTCTTAATTTCTTATTTTAAAGTGGATTACTAATCAACTTGAACCATGTGATGATAAATCTCTTAATTAATTGAGTTGATAGAGTAAAATGTAAGTATGGATGCCAATTAATTCAGTTGATAACGTTTAATAAATTTGATATTTAACATTTAGAATCAAATTGCATTCGGAATATTTACTCACTGTACTCCCTCTACACACGCAAAAATATAATTTCATAATTTTGTAAGATCCAAACCTCTCAATACAAAATTGAAGGTTTGAGAATCAAAAAAAAGGTTACAATATAATAATATTCAAAAACTATTGGATTTTTAAAAGTTATAAATTGTTGAATCGTGAATTACCTAAGTAGAACTGTGATAGAGTTTTGATATTCAGCGTAGAAAGATTATTCTCTCTCATCCGTTTCCTTACAAGATTATGCAATCTTATTTCAAATTAAAGGAAAAAAGTTAGAAATTGTCTATTGACAATTCATTAACACTATTTGGATAGAAAGTAATGAAAAAAAAAGAAGGGAAACGAAAAGAGGGATTGAATTTTCTTCATTAGGGTGCCAATTGGAAAAGGAAAGGAAATGGAGAATTGGTGTCAAGGAACCAATTCAACCAAAATTTTAAGTTGATGGTTGAGGCCTCGGGATATGTTATATACTCTAACACGCTCCCTTACACAAGAGTTAATAAGACAAAAAGTGTGGATACAGCACAAATCCTCCTCATACCTGGCGTTAAATATTCCACTTTAAATAAAGGATAGTTGAGATTCGAACCCGTGACTTCAGAAATTTTAATTTTTTAATTTTTTTTTGAAATTTTCCTCAGAGCACGTGCCCGAAGAGGCCATGAATGGATCCGCCACTTTATATATATATATATATATATATATATATATATATATATATATATATATATATATATATATATATATATATATATATATATATATTTTCTTGGGTCATAAAAGCGATAGCAAACTGCAAACAATTTGCAAAGCTACAAAAGCAGGCAAAGGAGCAACTTCACATGCCTTCCACGCCGCTTGCTAGCTCATCACGAGTGGTAATAAAACTATCGATCATAATAGGGAAAAAGAAATAATGATAATTAACCAAAAACAAATATATACGTCATATTAATGAATCCAAATACAAATAAACACATATTATTAGTACATAGAAGGTCCCCTCCATCGAGATCCTTTTACATTATGGTTCGTTGGCCACAATTCTGGAGCCATTACATTATAGAAAAATATAATATAAATATTACCAAATTGTTTGACTCCTCCCTAGCTTATAACAAGGAGTAAAACAATAACATCCCAAAGAACTTTTTTTTTTTTTAAAAATGTACATATGTAACACGCTGAATTAATTATATTATTAATAAAAAATCCTAAATTTATTTGTGGCAATTTTCCCGCCAAAAATGCACGACATACACACGTGCTACACATCTTCATCCAAACAGTATAACACATTACTAAAAACAATGTTCTTTTTGAAGTGTAACATATGAAATTATTTATGAAGTGTAACATATTCATCTTTTTCTTTGAGCTACTCACTCATTATCAAGTATATATAAATATACACAAGTACACAATGCACTAATTAAGCAAGCTCCCAATACCTTTGGGAATTGCAAATGCCATTTTTCCTTCATTAAATGGCATCAGTGCAAGGTTCAAAGAAAAATTATGTTAGCTACTGCTCAAGTTGTTGATCATTATTATTTGATCTAAAACCCATTCTAAATAAGATTAGGGATCCTGATTAAAGATCATAATTATGATCATCCAACCAAGATTTATTATTATTTAGCTTTCTCCTCTTATTAGAAAAAGGGGAAGATGAGGAGGTGGAAGATGAAGATGGAGATAATGAGTCATCATATGACCTGATTTTGGTGATTTGTACTGTAACTCTGAATTGTGGTATCACTTTGATGGACTTTCTTCTACTATTATCCACCACTAATTGTTGCATTAACTTGTAGCAATCCCTAACCTTTTCCTGCAACACAAGTAATCATTTTTTTCGTCAACTTTTCTAAGTCATGCATGTTCTATACACCCCTAATTTGAAAAAAATATTCCAAGAGAACAACTAATAAAAATGGATAAAAAAAACCAAGAACAAACAAAAAGATATGTAGAAAGTAGAATAATAGTAATTTATGTTAATTAATCAAGTTTAAATTAATGGTTGAGGCCCGAGTATATGTTGAAAATTTTATCACGGCCTTTCAATGATGATTTTTTTGGGCTAGAAGTGTAAATGTAGCACTTGTCTTCCTCATTCCTCATATATACGGCGTTATATACTCTCTCTTATTCATCTTAAGTATCTCATTTTCTTATTTAGTCAATCACTATAAATGTCTCATTTCTATTTTAAATAAGTTGATTTTACCAATTTATCTTTACTAAATTTAACTTTTCACACTTTTACACCTAGTCACCTACTAACCCCACTTTACCCCTATTAAAAATTAAAATCAATCTAATTTTTTCTTTAATATGTAGTCTCATTTGACCACCTAAAAAATAATGAAAAGTCAAATAGGATACATTAAGTGAATAGGCAGGGATATCATATGCCACTTGAATTAATTAAGAGTAAATGAGCTTCAAATTTCTGACCTTCCCTTAGGGTCGAGATTATTAGTTTAAATTTTTGATTGTTTCTAAGTATTTATACTCTATCAGTTTCCTTCATTATTATAGAATCTTAAAAAATGTGGGGCTGATGATTTAATTGTGTAAACACTGTATAAGCAAAATAATTAGCAATGAGAAAAATATAAGTGAATGTGCTTACTTTACACAGCCCATCACACCATGACTCAGCATGCTCAGGGGTGACAAATGACAAAGTTGGCAATTCACTTGCTGCACAAAGTATAGCAGCTGCTGCTATGCTTGATGGCCAGTATTCTTCAAGGCTGCCCGCTGTTACACCCATTCAGCCCACTTATTTTATCTACCTTTTTAATTCATTTAATTTAAACTGTACGTGTAATATATCATATATATTATAATTAACATATGAAATAATATATACTATTTTTATTCTTTTTAATCGCTACACATTTTTTAAAGCTATTAAAAAAATAGAGGATAATATATAATATATGTGATTATTAATGTAATTACCATGTGTGTTAGAGAGGATAATATCCGTTGATCGCGCAATTAGGAGTCCTATACAATTTCCTGATGTATCAACCTTGTAAGCGAAAAAACTGATGAAAGTGAAGGGTGTAACAAGGTTTAATCTCCAATTTAAAACACTTAGAACAAGAAGTTCCATTCTTTGGATCGTCTTCGAATTGAAAGTGAACTTAGTTGGGCCGCTTTCAACCTAATAAAAGTAAATGATTAAATAAATTTAGCAGTAAATAAAGTATATAACATACATAAAATGGCATAATAAAACCATCAACTACGGTTAGAATCCACGGAAAAAAAGAAGACAACTCAAATCATAAATGAGAGTGCGGCCAAAAAATCTCGGTCAATTCTTTGATAATATGATATCAACAATAATAACACAGTAAGTAGTGGAAATTGATTATCAATGAAAAGGACTTAATAAGGAAACAGAATTTTCTGGAGGAAAAAAAAATTTGAATCATATGATAATGACCTGAAGATCCAACAAGGAAGGAACAAGAGGTTCCTCCATCTTGGCAGCTAGTGACAAGCATGCGACTGATAAAAGTTGTAATGACCACCCACCTGTTTGCTGCATTACATAAAAAGATTTAAACAACTAGTCTAAATTCCATATATCACTGCACCAAATTGGGAAGTTTATATAATAATATATTGGATTCTTCCATTAATATATAAGATTGAATTAACATATTTCTTGATCAATAATTAACAACTTTTTAAGACAACTAACTAATCAATAATTAATAATTTTACAGACAACTAATTTAGCAATGTAATCCGCGTTTAAATTATCATTAATTAGCTAGTCTTAATAATTAATATGACCGATGTTGTTGCTATTATGTGTGTAATTATTGTAACATCAAACATCTTACACGAGTTTTAGTTGATAATTAAAATATGCTTTTGATAGGTTACTGGTGAATGATAAAGACATATAATAATTTTTGGGAAATTACATTTGGTAATCTAAGTTTTTGTCTTTTTCATAAATGTTTTTTAAATCCACGTGGTGATCTTGAGCTTGCAACTTTTCAATATGTTTAATTTTTTGTTAAATTAAGTACGTATTTCGACTGGATTTTAAAATATGTGTTCAATTTGTATGATTATGACGTTTGTTTTTAACAAAATGTCATTAATAAAAAAAACTACCGTACCTTTTAGTCTACCACACAAAAAAAATTAAAAAGTCAAGATCACCACGTAAATTTAAAAAATATTTATCTACCGTGTTAAAACTCTATATTTACCATATGGAAAAAACTTTTTACCACGCATCGTACTTTATTGCAATTAGGGAAGTAGACTCAAACTTTCTAGATTTCTTTCTCTAAAAGTAAGTTTTTTATGGTTCACACATCAAAGAAAAGGCCACGTTTTGTTTGGTGAATTTAGACTTGATCAAATCAAGTGTATAGCTTTAGTCATCTATTAATATAAATATAGAAATATAGAAAATATTTCAAGAATCTTCTTACAACTAGGAAGTCCATTATTTACAACAAGTCTCTAAGTCATTACCCACCACTTAGAATAATTATATCCAAAAATAAACCTCCCATTAAGTGTTAAGGTACGTCAATTATATACTCTTATCTTTTATAACGTAATAATGATTATCTTCATCAACTTTTCTTTAAATTAATAATATTGTCTTATTTAATTAGAACTTCTGATTCATTATTAAATTTTCACCTTGGATCATATGAAATTTAAAGTAAACTACTCTTAATACTACCTTTGGATAGAATATACTATATATAAAGTCAAAAGCTCACTTCTTATACTCTTAAAAGTCAAAAGATTACTACATAAAAGTAGATTTTTTTTTTCATTATTTCTAGTATAAGAGTTAGTCGTAAATGTAGATAGTTTGAGGCCCACATATCAGAAAATACGCCTATCATTTTATTTTTGTTTTGTATTTTCTTTAAGAAAAATAAAAAAATACGTGTATAATTTTATTTTTATATTTTATTTTCATTAAAAAAATACTCTAAGTCAAGAAAAATTTATAGCTAAATGAGTGAATTTTTAAGTTAGATTAATGATAATTGAACCTTAAACCTTTCATATTTTTCTCATGTAGATATATACTATTACGAAGATGGAGAGAATTTCTATACAATAATGTTATTGATGTGAAAGCTCACTTAACACTTAAATTTTCTGTAATAGTAATGTTATTTGGTTTATTTTTTATGTAATATTTTCTTTGTTTTATTATACTTGTTACTCTATAATTTAATATATTATGCATCTAATAAATTATTTTGATTATTTATATATATATATTAGGTTATGATTACTAAAAATATAAAAAGGTAAAAATTAATTATAAAAATAGATTTTATGTGGCTTTTTTTTACAAATTAATCGTCATATATATAAAATAAATTTATATAGAAATATTTTGAAATACATGCAACTATTAGATTTTGTAGTAATGTACAATTGAGTCCTTAGTGTAATTATGGAAATTGAAATGGTAGGCCAAAAACCCTGAAATATTTAAAAAGGGTCGGTGAGTAGCCAACTTTTTTCATGAATACTCTTGTCATCCATTGCAGAGAATAGCATAAGTGAGACAGATGATAGGAGCGGGGGAGAATTTAATTCAAGGAAGAAAATAAGGGAAGTGTGGTACTTCTATTATGAGGTAGGACCCCAAATTAATCAATATACTCTTATATAGTTGTACTTTTATTATACCATCAGTATAATTTATTAGTACTCTAATTAGTCAAAACACTACATCTTTTCCGTAACAAGAAATTTCAACATTGACAAATAATATTTTTCTAACTCTAAACAACAGAAAAATGAATATTTATAACATTAATTGACATACGTTTCATATTTTTTTCATAGGAATAATTAGTTAAAATATTCAAATTTGTTACTAAAAATAACTTTTTGATATTTTAGTTATTAAGAATGTATTTACGGTTCATTTGGTAATTGGCATTAAAAGGTAAAAATGGTAATAAAAAGGTTGCGTAATTTTAGTAGGAATATATCTTGACGAGTGTAATGATCATATTTATTTTCCTTCAAAAATATCATTTTCATCAAAAAAAAATCATTTTATGTATTACCATTTGAAAATTGTAGTATTCTATAGTTAAAAAATTGTAAAATAAAAAAATATTTTATATATATGATCAAAGTTTTAATATAATGAAAATAATATGATACATATCGTAAAATTTACACTGTACACCAGTTAGTACGGACATTATCAAACGAGTCATTAGTGATTATACATATAGATTTAATTATAACATAATGTTTATGTAAATTATTTTTATATTCGAATGAGTTTTAATTTTAATGGTCCAAAAATAAGTTGATAATGTGAACCGACCTTAATATAACTTTTCAAATAAAATACAATCAATAAACTATTTATCAACAATGTAATTAAAGAATAAATATCTATAAATGAATGTCATTATACGATAATTTACTTACCGGTAGATGATGGGAATTAAGAAAGCGATCTAAGTAGTTGACAGCGAGGTATGCTGTCACTGCATGAAAGCCAAAGAACGCTCTCACCTGATTAAACAATAAACAGCAAAGATTAATCAAAACAAAAAATAATTATACGAGAAGTTAATTAGTTAAACAGAAGTTTAATATAAATGGAAAGTCAATTAATTAAACAGAAGAAAACTTAATTTCCTAAAAACAGATATGGAAATTAAATTCAGGTTAAAAATTAGAAAAAGGATTGGCCACCAACTAATTCTAAATCATCATTTTTGGTATACTTCCTATATTTCTTGATGTTATTTGTCTAATGTCTTAGTTTCCCACTTGTCCTAATAATAATGTATTATAGCTTCCCCACTTCTTTTTTTAATTTAATACTATTATTATTATTATTATTATTATTATTATTATTATTATTATTATTAACCCTTTTATTATATTATCTTTGTCATCATTTGATATTTTTATTACATTGAAAAGACTCTAAATTTCACGTAAATATATACTACCTTAACATGTAGAAATCAATGCATGAAAAACTCATATACAAAATCCTCTCATTCTTTAAATCAAATATTTCTTTTTTTTTTTACTTTTTGTATAGTTTTCAAAGTAAATTTTAAGTCTTAATATTTCTAAATACGCATCATAGAAATTATAAAATATATAATATAAAAAATTATACATTAAGACAAATCTAATCAACGGGATCTCACATGAATATATTTTATGATTTATATATGCCTTAAAAATCTTAATTAAAATTTTTCTTTTCAAAATAGAATATATTAGAAAGAAAAAACATTAGAAAATGGAAAGAGTCTTACTTATAAATATGAAATAATTACGGAAAAAATATTATTCATATTAAATCATATTGTTCCCTCCATCCCTCCATTTAACGAGCATAATGTTTTAGGTGATCATGTCTTCTAATTATTTTGTGACACTTTCTATTTAATTCCTCTAACTCTTTGTATTTCTACTCCCTAATGTTACAAAAATCTATGTTTCCTGTAAATTAAAATATTTAATATATAAATGAGGATATATTGTACGTAAGATGACAGAAATTTTTTATATTTTTCGTTGTTGTAATAGTATGTCTTCAAATTCAAAAGGTTTCTTGAGTATAAATTATTATTATTATTATTATTATTATTATTATTATTATTCATGGCAAAGTTTTATGTTTATTTATTATTATTAAAAACAAATTTTATAAAAGAAATCACAACCAAGCATTAAAATATTAGTGGTTGTAAATTCGTTTTTTATTAGACCTGATCATGGACGGTTCGGCCCGCCGGCCCAAAAAAGTGAGGGCTTGGGTACCGAAATATGGCCCGATGGGCGAGTTTGGGTAAAAAATAAGAGGCCCGGATTTTTTTGTGACGGATTTGGAATTGGCATTTGTTAGGCCGAAAAGGAGCTATGTTGGCACTTGACAATGTGAATTACTAAATTACTTACTGTGAATTGTGAACTAAAAAAAAGTTAAAGAACTAAAATTCATTATTTCATTGGTTTACTCATTTGTTTACTAGCTTGTTCATGATTTGCATTTTGAATTTGCTTTACATTATGTATAATTTGTAACAATTGTATTTGTTTATTTCAATTATTTAAAAATTGTATTTTTAATTATGTATAAATAATATATAACATAGGCCCACAAGCCCCCAAAAAAGCCCACATATTACGAGTTTAGGCAGAAATTTTTAGGCCCGCACTTCGACCCGGCCCGGTGTTTGATCAGGTCTATTTTTTATTTACCGTAATAATTAATTTATTTAGATAGAAAAACTTATATATAGCTTTTTTTTGAAGCATATATTCATCTTGATATGATATAAAATTTTCAAATATCTAAATAAATATAATTAAAATTCTTATAATATTTATTTATTGCTATTAAGGTTCAAATATTTAAAAATTTGGTTAATAAAGTCATTAGTATATTCGGTGTATTAGAATACATTAGAAATAAAAATTAGGCAGGGAGTAATCCTGAAAAGGTTGAAAATTAAAAGTGAGCGAAAATAGACTAAACGGCGCGCCGCCAGTTTCTCCGTAACCATTTCTAACGCACGGCTCAATTTAGCAGATTTACCTATTTTTTTTATTTTCCATTTAAAAAACAAAGTAGAACAATTAACGACGTGTAGCTCAATAGCAAATGGAACAGTAGCCTTTCGCTTATTATTTAAATGCCACCACCGTTGTAAA
Source organism: Amaranthus tricolor (assembly GCF_026212465.1). Lineage (NCBI taxonomy): Eukaryota > Viridiplantae > Streptophyta > Magnoliopsida > Caryophyllales > Amaranthaceae > Amaranthus > Amaranthus tricolor. The sequence continues at coordinate 36,606,851 of NC_080049.1, read as the reverse complement.
CAGCCTACCGCCGGTAACTTTTCCGATTATCTCCGGTTCGCATCAACGGCAATACAAATAATGTCATTTTTATATTTTTAGTTTTTACCTTGAGAATCCATGCAACAGAACGAGATCGAGAAGAAGAGTCTAGAAAGTTTGAAGAGTATGAAGAGAGAGAAAGGCTAGATTCGGAAACGCCATCGCCGGATGCACCGGAGGCGGTAGTAGTATTAAAGGAGTTCCGTTCTTCTACGATAAATCCAGCGATAACAGATTCGTCTTCTTCTAGAATAATCGCCGGAGAATCTATTTCCGATGAGAATTCCGGAGAGTTTCCGGCGGTTAGAGAATCTCCGGATTCCTCAGAGCAGAGCAACTCGGGGTAGTATGAGAGCGACATGTAGGTGATTAATTAAGGAGATTGATCGATATGATGATAATTTAGTAAATTTAATGTTGGCCGTGGGCATCGCCTTCCATGGTGGCGAAGAGGGAGGAAATGAGTGCAGGAAAGGAGCGGTGGGAAAGATTATTATATTGGGTGCGTGGTTGGGGGAAATGAAGAGTGAAGATGAAGTTTTAGAGTGAATCTGATAGTGTATATATATATATATATATATGAGAATATTGGTCTCCCCTTTCCATATGAAATAAAAATCTTACAATATTTTTTTCACCTTCATACTTGTTGGAGATTGGTCCCCGCTTTTAGTGTTTTGTTGCCTGTAGACTGTTGTGTATAACAAATTAACAATTACTCGTATTTTCACGCTTTTGATTTTAAGTTATGTTTGTGTATAATCAAAAGCCCTCGTGGCTCAATCGATAGAGTATTTATATGTAGAGCAGAAAATTTAAGGTTTGACTATTATTGGACGCAGGTATTAATTAAGGGTTTCTTGATTGCGCGCATCTCACTTTACCCCCTTCTTGGGGGAACGGGTATGATTTATCCGCATCTTTCAGGAAAAAGAAAAACCCTCTATCCGAACCCTCAGGTATCAATTTGGGGTTTCTTGATTGTGCGCATCTCTCCTTACTTCCTCCTTGGGGGAACGGGTATGATTTGTCCGCATTTTTTTCAGGAAAAAAAAATCCCCCACCCGAACCCCGCCTTGTGCGGAATACTGAGAGTGTCCTTTACCTTTTTATTCTATGTAGTTTTTTCTTTAATTATTATTTATATTTTTTTTGATTTTATCTCACTTTTAATCATACTTATATAATTTAATAGCCTCTATTAAATATCAATTTCTTAGTAGTTGTATCAATAACAATAATACTTCTATGCTTTTATCTTAATAGTTTGCTTACTTATGCTATATGATTTTTTGGCATGTTTAGTCGATTTCTTTAAATAGTTGGAAATGTTTGGTTTTAAGTTAGTTAAATATGTGAAGTATTTATAATTTTATATTAATTTTTGGGTGTTTATTATAAAAAAAGTTACTTAGAAATAAAAAAAGAAAAATCAGTATGGCAACTTTGTACTTTCAAATGTTCCTCGTGCTATGGTCGAATTTTTTTTTTAAATTGTCATGATAACTCTCAAAATGTGGTCATAGTCTAGAATATTATGATAGGAATAATTTTTAAATTAGTAAAGTAACTTTATAAAAAAAACTAAAGTCTCGATCCTTATTAGTTAAAACAACTCCATTTTAATTCTTCATTCCTAAGAAAAATTTGTTATAGATTAAACATGGACAATTTATAACTTATTTTTTCCTTTTCTTAGTCAACTCTATAATTTCAAAAAACAAATTCTCATAAATACTGCCTATTCTATTAAAAATACAAAATTCATTTCCATTTCCATGTTTCATGTTTGTTGCTCTTTGTAATATTGGCCTCATTTTTTTCTCTATCCTTATATATATTTTCCATTAGTCATTTTTTCTTGCCTGAATACTCTTCCTTTTCTTCATATCATCTTGATCCTATCAAATTTCTTTTCACTGAACATTACCCCTACAATTGTTCTTATTAGAGTAGTTACACCTTATCTTTTTATAATTTAATTTTTAATTAAATTTTGACTCAAAATATTGTTAATAGATAAATATATTACTAATTCTAGTGTTTTCATATATGATAGAATAGATATAATTGTAAAATATTTAGTTATTACTTTAATTAAGCACTTTTATTCTAGTATATATTAAGCTTTATTAATTTATTGAGAATAACACGATAAATATATCTATCATGATATTAGTATAAGTAGTCTAAGTTTTCTCTTTTATTACTTCCTCCATTACTTTTATTCACTATACTTTTTCACACTTTTCAAAGTAAATTTTTGGCCTTAATATTTTTAGATATGCATTATAATAAATTGTAAAAATTATATATTAAAAAACTTTGTATTAAGACAAATTTAATAAGATTTCACATAAATATACTTTAATATGTATTTCAAAAATAAAATTTAAATTTCTCTCTCTAAAATGAAAAATATTAAAGTTTAAAACAAAAATGAACGAAAGATATTTTACTTTTTGTAATTTACCGTTGCAATAAAAGATGTTGATTCTTAATTCAAAAAAAAAAAAGGATGTTGATTCTCGAAGATATGCGTTGATAACCATGCACAGAAGATTAAACTTTGAAATTTGAGTAGTCTTTTTTTTATTCATGCAGACTATAGAGAATGTGAGATCGGATTATTTTGCATTGCTTTTGATTTTGATTAATTAATAGGAGTATTTATTTTTAAGTCCTTACAGTATAAAAATAATGTAAAATAAAAAAATTATATTAATAATGTAACTTTTTACTCATTCGTTGTGAATAATCCAATATTTAGATTATTTTTTAATAATTTAATATTTATCCTTAGTTAGCTATTAATATACCCTTTTATTTTATAATAATAGCTTTTGCTCTTAGTTTTCTATTAACATACCCTATTAGTATGCTGACAGCAAACTAAGGACAAAGGTTCGTTTATTAAAAAAAATCTAAAATTAGGATTATTCATAGAATAGGTAAAAGGTTGGATTATTAATGTCAATTTTTTCCATAATATAGTATAATATAATATAAAATTATTGTGTATTTTATTCCTTTTTTGCTATTATACTAGCTTTTTTTTTATAGAAAATGATATATATATACAACTCTAAGAATTGTATATAAGTAGAAATTTTGAATTTTTTATATAATTTAATATTATTTTTTTTGAAACATAAGAATCATAATTATAATTTATTATTTTATCACTTACTCTTTTTTAAAAAGTTCAAATAATTATATAAAATATTAATTCTTTCTGTTTCCATATTATATTATCTAAAAAATTTAAAATTATTAATAACTAAGAAAATTTGTTAATTTTTATATACAATCCTTAGAAATTATCCTTTTTTATGATTCTTCATGCATATAAAGTACATGAAAGTGGAGAAAATCTAAAACATTTTTAATGTTAATGTACTGTGTACATTACAAAACACTTTAATTACAAATTAATAATAATATAATACTTCTAAAAAATGATTCTAAAATTTAAAAGGACAAACAAAAAAAACAAGGGAAATTTATTTATATATTACAAATCAATGAGGACAAAAAAATACTGGAATACATTTGTATTTTTTGTGAATTTGTTTCTCAATGGATACTTCATAAATACTTACATCAAAGAAATGTCTTTGATCTTATTGTTTCATACTTATAGGGCGAATTTACGACACTAATATAATAAATTTGTTTGTCATTTTTTTTGTTATATATTAGCAGACATTTTAGAAATTTAATAAGATTTTTATTCAATAATCCAAGTTAATATAGTCATAGTCTTAATATTTTTGAATTTAATAATTCTTATAAATAATTCGTAAATCTTTTTTATTACAAAATTATAAACTAAAACACTTCCTTGTTTTGCATCCTTTACAATGTTCAAATGTTGATGTTTCGTTTAATGAGAGAAGTTTTGAGTATCGAAACAGTGGGGTCTTGAATGCAAATCTAATTGTATGAAATCACGAGTAGATTGGCATAGAACCTCAGTACCATTTTGTCCTTGGTTTCCAAACCAAACAAAAAAAATTTTATTATAACGATCAAATAAAAAAAAATTATATAGATAGAATTTAATTGTTTTTCATTACATAATAGGTAATTAAAGGAAGGGAAAAAGAAATAATTAAAAATCGGATTCATAATATTTTCTAATAAGAGATATTTGTTCTCACTATTCATAAATATATGAAAATGGGATTCATAATATATAAATTTTTTATTTTAAAATCATTAAAAAAAAAAAAGACAAGAAAGGGATAATGAAGACGGGAGGAAATGGTAAAGCACATAGGATATAGGAATATTGGATAAAAACAAATTAAACTACTAAGCAAACCATTAACATTTTGCTTTTGGAATAAAAGACAAGCAACTAAAGATTAGATTCAACCAATAAATATTGATAGCACGTGCATGATTTCCATATTGTCAAACACAAATCTCTTGATTTAATATCCACAAATTCTGTGCTTAACACCTCATTATCATAACCAAAAGCAATAAAAAGAGTAGTCCTCAGCTCGTAATTTGTATTATATAAACTTCGATGTCTTTATTGGATAATATGCAACGAGTGGGAGGCGAAATTGTGAGTATTGTAAAATCATCTTAACTCAAAATCAAAATTAATTTAAATAATTAATGTATTACAAACGAGGAGTAATCTTTTTATTATGTTATGTTAACAATGAGACTAGCAGTAGTAAATATTGTAATCTTCAACTTAACACTAAATTTATGAAGGCAGACAATTGAAAAATTACATAGTTAAATATTATAAACACATAACTCTATCCCTTTTCGGAGATAATATTGAATCAAACCAATTAATACTTGTTAAAAATCAGTGCGGTGAAATAATCAAATCCCTATTTCTTACGATATAAATAATGCTCAACCATTGCATGTATATGACACCTTTAAATAAAAAAATTAGTAAAAAATATAGTTACTTGGATGAGATAGAAAAGTGGTGGGCTGGAAATTGTTTGGCCCTATGTAGTGTCACATAAGTTTAGTATTTTGAGACTAAAGTGCAAAGAATCACAAGTGATTGCCAACTTTAGCCGGCTAAATTTGGTTGGCTTATTACTCTGCTCTTGCTTTTTGGTGCTAGAGCCAAACTTAGGACGCTCCTCTTACCCTTTTTTCCTTCTTACTTGATTAAAACTATTTCTACTTTCTCCGTTCCATTATATATGCTACATTTGACTCTTTACGCAATCCAATGTGTTATTTTGTTTATTTATACGTTAAATTATACACACTTAAAAATTATAAAAAGTTAATATTATGAATATATGCAATTAGACGATTCAAACAAGATCACACTTGACTATATTTTTACTTACACATTAGCCGCAATATATAAAATAAACTTGAACGATGAATAGTGTCTATAATCGAAATGTAGCAAGTATTTCAGAACGGAGGAAATATGTCCCAATCAAATTTACCCAAAGAAAAAAAGATATATTTTTTGAAGAAAGTAGGAGAAATTAAGAAAATGTAATATTAAATGAAGAGTACAAATAATAAATGTACGAATGATATTAAAAAAGTTTAAATGTGTAAATGAGTTTAAAAAAAGTTCTTGAATACATTTTCAAATAAAAAAAATATAAAATGAATAGGACAACTCAAAATAAAAGTAATTCAAATTGGATGGGACAGAGAAATATTTATTATAAATATAAACTTGCTTCACGCGGCTCAATAGTCGGACCATTCATGCTCTTCCTTTTATAATCAGCTTCAATAGATTCGGACATCATTTCAGTTGGAGTAAATATTATTTCATCAATCTAAAAGTTATAAATTTAATTCTCACATAATCATTCTTTTTATCAATCCACATTGTAATTAAATGAATATATAAATAAATAAATAAATTTTCATGTATGGTCCTCCGTGGCCTTTAGCCTTCTACTTATACCATGACTAATTCTAATTAATTGTGGAGTACTATTTTATTTACTTGTATTAATTACTTGCCTACATCGTAATTAAAGTATGATCGACATTAATTATGGCTATAGAAAAGTCCAATAGGATAAAGCTTAATTAGCTAAAAACTAAGAAGGTATATGAATATGCATTATTCCTTTAAAAGTAGTAAAGTACTTCAATAAGTTGATTAAATTTTAGCCATGTATATTGATAATCGTAATTATTTTCATTTATTTATATCATTTTATACTCTTTAATAATGGTCGTTGTTAGTAAATCCGTAGTTATTTTATACTCTTTAATGATCGTCCTTGTTAGTAAATCCGTAACTATTTTTTGAAGATTTATGCTACTTTACTTGTTTTGGTTACTCATGATGATTTTGAGTGGTTTTGATTGTTTTAAGCATATTCTTATGGTTTTAATGATGACGAAGTTCGCTAAGGAGATTTTAGCTCGGGTGAAGATGTTAAAACAAAGAAAATAAGCAAAAGAGTAGAAGAGTGTTATTAATGCAAAAGTTATGAGGTGAAATTTGATACATGTCTACTCTTTTGTCTATAACTTTTTATAAAAAGATCGTATTAATACAAGGTTTTCGGCATTGGAAATTAGACTTCAAAAGTTTTCCAACGGTATATTATATGCCCAATTCCGATAACCGATCAAAAAATAACGACCGTTTGAAATTCGCTGAAATTGTCAGCGTAAAACGCCGACTAGACTTCCTGGTCATGGAAGCGGCCGCCGAGTTGGCTCTAGCTTTTTACTCTACTTTTGTATTATTTTTTTTTATCTTTATATTAATTAACTTCTTAGAGTTTATTTAGTGGTTAATAAGAGACAATTTGAATAAGCCTCCTTTGAAGAGCAGCACAAAGAAGGAGACAAAAAACCTCTTCTCCTTCTTCCTCCTTCATCTTCCTCTCCATTTTAACACCATTTTAATTCTTGTAAACTTATAATTTCTTTTCTTTGATTTACTTTTTCATTATTAGTTTAATATTTCCTTATCAAATTTGTATTAGTTTAATTGTCATACTTTAATTGTTTTCTTAGAAATTTTCATTTAATAAAAGTAGTATTGTTCTTCCTTTTTTGTCTCTTGGATCTTTAATTGTATGTCTCATAGTTTAATTATTGTTTTTCCATTCAAATTTCATTATTATCATCTTTTATCATGCTCAATTTCATTCTAGGATTTGTGTTCATTGTTTCCACCATGAATAGTGAGTAGATTTATTTTCTAGGGTTAAGGTTTGAACCTATAATTCAAGTATGATTTGATGATTGAAAGTGTCTATGAAATTAGGATTAAAGTGGTTAAATTGTGCTAATAACCCTAAATTAAATATGCTTTGTTGGACTAGTCAATAGAACTAGCGTGTGAGATTAGGATCAACTTTGCTTTAGGGTAAGTTTTCGTTAAATTCTTATTAATTCGTTCAATAAAACTAGCGTGTGAGAATTGAATTAATAGGGTCTAATCTAATAGTTAATCAACGAGCGAGAGTTTGAGATTAACAAGATTGTGTTTAACCACGTAATTAATCTGATATCTCATAGACACTAATGAGAGTTTGATTATACAAGACTTTAGGGGATTCCCGACACCCTAAATCATTTATCATATAGTTTCAATCCATATTTTAATTGTATTTTTAGTTTATCAGTTAAACAAATAATCAACCTTTTTTTCTCCTTAAGCAATATAAGTAGTAGAGATTAGCAAGTTTCTTGTCCTAACTTCCTTGTGTTCGACCCGCATCTACACGTACACCGTGCTCTTGCGGTTAAATAAAATTTACACATGACATATATCATATATGATGCTTTAGTAAAAATACACTATGATAGTTATTCCCTATTTTAAAAAGATGGGTATGTTTCATCTAATTACATTAAATTAAAGTAAAATGAAAATGGTTACAAAAAGAAAGTATTGTATTTGTTTTAAAAAGATATTTAGATTGATGATTCAGACCGTTTACAAATAATGATTACGTTTTACTTAGTTTATATCTATTCTTATAGTAAGTTTTTTATCAGATAACTGCAAATATTAATTGAAAATAAATAGAGTACCTGAAATAAAGTCAATAGATTGGAGAATGAATTTGCTATCAAAATAAGCGCACTTAGCTTATAAATTTTTTTGTCATAGTGTGCATGTTGTATATAATATTGATAATCTAATTGTAATTAAGAAAAATACAAAAGGACTTATCAAAATCAAATGTTAGTTCTTTTTTTGTTTTTGTAAAAGTTAAATAGAGATCATTTACAAGCATACATCTTGAAGACTACTAATAGTAAAAATTGCAACATCATTTAACTTTAACAAGAAGGTGCATTGCATTGGATCCTTCAATATGATGATCACCATAGAATTTGGAAATAAATATGGTCACTTTGGGCGACCCATGTTTTGCACAACTATATAAGATAGTGGCTTTTGCTATTCAAGTATAAAGCAAAAGATGAAATAACAACATATTTGCTGGTTGAGTAGTGAGTCTTGAGTCATATAAGTTGTGAAGCAGATTTTTTTGATGGATAACGTACTTGTTCTTTTTCCTCTTTAATTTGCTTTAGGTGCAAATGTGTGTAAGGCACATGATTTAGTCTTTAGAGCTTCAAAAAGGCTGTAAAAGTGTCACTAAATGACATAAAGTTTTAACCAATAAAAATGGGAACTTCGCCACCCCTTTTCATTTTATCGCCACCCCTTCATATGAAATTACGAATTTGCCCTTGAATTTTAAAAATTACAACTTTGCCATCCCTATAAAATTTCTTATTTATAATAATAATAATAATAATAACAATAATAATAATAATATTTAAAAAAATAAATTAAATATAACAATTTAAAAAAAATGAAAATTTAATAATAATAATAATAATAATAACAACAACACCAACAACAACAACAATAATAATAATAACAACAATAATAATATAAATAAAATTAATAAAAATATTTAAAAAAAAAAACCCAGTCACACAAAAAACCACAAGCCAATCGGGATTCAGTCGCGAAAAAAACCGCGGTTGGACCACGGTTCAGTCGCACAATTTCGTGCGACTGAACCGTGGTCCAGTCGCGGTTTTTTCCGCGACTGAACCCCGGTTGGCTCGCGGTTTTTCCTGCGACTGGGTTTTTTTATTATTATTATTATTAATTTCATTTATATTATTATTGTTATTATTATTATTATTATTATTATTATTATTATTATTAGGGAAATTTGCAAAAAAACACCTTTTAAAACCCCTTTTTTGCAAAGAAACACCTTTTATAATTTTTTTTTTGTAAAAAAAACACCTTTTAAGAGACTTTTTTTAAAAAAAGACACCTTAAATCAGTTTCCGGTGACTTTTGTCAACTTTCCGGCGTTGACTATGCCAGTCAACGCCGGAAAGTTGACAAAAGTCACCGGAAACTGATTTAAGGTGTTTTTTTTTAAAAAAAAATCTTTTAAAAGGTGTTTTTTTACAAAAAAAATTATAAAAGGTGTTTCTTTACAAAAAAGAGTTTTAAAAGGTGTTTCTTTGCAAATTTCCCTTATTATTATTATTATTAATTTTTTTAAATTATTTTTTATTTTTTTTTATATAATAATAAAAATAAATTTTTTTAAAAAAAATAATATTAATAATAAAAATAAAATAAAAATAAAAAAAAAATTTAAAAAAAAAGTTAAAAAAAATTTAAAAAATTTAATAATAATAAAAAAAATAAAAAGTATAAAAAAATATAAAATAACAATAATAATAATTAAAAAAAATAATAATAATAATAAAATTAAAAATAAAAATTAAATTAAAAAAATATTTTTTTAAAAAAAATAAGAATAATAATATTTATTATTATTATTATTAATTTTTTAAAATTTTTTTTAACTTTTTTTAAAATTTTTGTTTTTATTTTTATTTTTATTTTTATTATTAATATTATTTTTTTAAAAAAAATTTATTTTTATTATTATATAAAAAAAAATTTTAATAAAAATTAATAATAATAATAATAGGAAAATTTGCAAAGAAACACCTTTTAAAACCCTTTTTTGTAAATAAACACCTTTTATAATTTTTTTTGTAAAAAAACACCTTTTAAGAAACTTTTTTTTAAAAAAAACACCTTAAATCAGTTTCCGGTGACTTTGGTCAACTTTCCGGCGTTGACTGGCATAGTCAACGCCGGAAAGTTGACAAAAGTCACCGGAAACTGATTTAAGGTGTTTTTTTTAAAAAAAGTCTCTTAAAAGGTGTTTTTTTACAAAAAAAATTATAAAAGGTGTTTCTTTACAAAAAAGTGGTTTTAAAAGGTGTTTCTTTGCAAATTTTCCTTATTATTATTATTATTGTTGTTGTTGTTGTTGTTGTTGTTGTTATTATTATTATTATTATTATTATTATTATTATTAACTTTTTTATATTCTTCTTTAAATTTAATGTTTTTAAAATGATAATAGTGTTATCAAGTGCGATTGGCTCGCGATTTTTCCTGCGACTGTCTTCTTTTTTTTTTTTATTTGAATTTCGAATTATAAAATTTCTTTTGTTTAATTAATTTTTTTTTAAGTTATTGTTATTTAATAAATGTTGTAATAAATTATTTTATATTTATATATTATATATTATGATAATGTTATTGTAATAATTATTTTTAAATTTAAGTAATTTATTTGAATGTTTAATTATTTTTTAATATTATAATAATATATTAATTAAAATTTAGTTGTTAATTAATAATTTAAAAAAATAATAATAATAACAATCACAATAATAATAATAATAATAATAATAATAATAATAATAATAATATTAATAATAATAATAATAATAATAATAATAATATAATAATAATAATAATAATAATAATAATAATATTAATAATAATATTAATAATAATAACAACAACAACAACAACAACAATAATAATAATAATAATAATAATAATAATAATAATAATAATAATACCAATAATAACAATAATAATATAAATAAAATTAATAATAATTAAAAAAACCCAATCGCAGGAAAAACCGCGAGCCAACTGGGGTTCACTCGCGAAAAAAATCGCGACTGGACCACGATTCAGTCGCACGAAATTGTGCGACTGAACCGTGGTCCAGTTGCGGTTTTTTCCGCGACTGAACCTCGGTTGGCTTGCGGTTTTTTGTGCGACTGGGTTTTTTTTTTAAATATTATTATTAAATTTATTTATATTATTATTATTATTATTATTATTATTATTATTATTGTGATTGTTATTATTATTATTATTATTATTATTATTATTATTATTATTAAATTTTCATTTTTGTTTAAATTATTATATTTAATTTATTTTTTAAAATATTATTATTATTATTATTATTATTATTAGTATTATTATTATTATTATTATTATTATTATTATTATTATGATTATTATTATAAATAAGAAATTTTAAGGGGATGGCAAAGTTGTAAATTTTTTAAATTCAGGGGCAAATTCGTAATTTCATTTAGAGGGGTGGTGATAAAATGAAAAGGGTGGCGATGTTTAAAGATTGGGAAAAAATTTCTTATGGAAAATTACTCTGAGGTGAACATGAGAAAAAAGAATTTTTGGGAGAAACAAACTCACAGGAAAAGAAAAAATCACTTTTTAAGTTTGCATAGTATAATGAGTTGTTTTATTTGATCTTTTATATATTTAAATATGTATAATTAGTTAGCGATATTATAATAATTTGATGATTGAAAACAAGATTCAAAATGAATTAAAATTTAATAATATTTCATTTTACAATATTTTTTAAAATACAATGACACTTCGTATATTTAATTAATAATCCAGATCAATCAATTCAAAAGAAATATTTTTAATCCTTTAACCAATCCCAACCATATAGCAATTCTATCAAATGCAGATTTACAAACCTCATGGGAGTATCTTAAATTGACTAAACTTGAATAGTAAATTTAAAACACAAGCCACCACATACATAATCATCACTATGCAATAATTCAGGCTTATGATAAACATGTAATCCATCTTGACACCAACACAAATAGATGTGTCTATGCAATTAATATTTAATTGTGCAACATTATATAAAGGAATAACTATTGATTTAATTCAACATATATGTATAGTTGAGTGTTCGATCAATCTTATACTAACAAGTCTTAACCACCAAATCTTTCCAATTAAATTATTTACAACATTTTAAAATTGTAATTGAAAACTTAATTTCTTCATCATACAAACGTACACCCAATAAGAACATAGTATACCGTGCTATAATATCCAGCACCAACAGCATAGACAAAAAAAAAAAAAAATTAGCCGCTGTAGCAACAAACTTACGCAACAACAATAACAAACACAATTGTATTTAAGTAGCAACAATTACAAGGTCAACGCAATAACAATCTAACATCAAAAACAATGCAACAATTAACAACAATGACAGTAGCGACTACGAAAGATCATCCCGGCCAAATGATTTCCAACACTCTCAATCTAATTTTATTAACAAGACATTATCAAAATTATTTAATTTTGATAATAAAATTTATTTGTTAAATCCATAATAATGTTAGAGAAAAAATATTCCTAAACACGCTTTTTCTATAACTCTTAATTTGCTACATTTTTTATTTAGGTATCTCATAAATACTAGAAATCATAAGCTCTATACTATTTCAAATCTCAATCCCGTATATTTGTTGATACAGTAACAAACAATATGTTAAAATTAGTAAATCATCAACTCCACAAGTTATTATTAGATGTTCCTATTATGCATAACATTATTTATAGAAGAAGAGAGTTTACAAGATGGTATAGTTATACTTAGGATGCGTCACTATATATATATATATATATATATATATATATATATATATATATATATATATATATATATATATATATATATATATATATAATGGTTTTATAGAAAAAGTAGAGTGTAATGTAAAAGATATTTACATACATTGTAATAAACCAATAATAAAAGAATTGCAGCAGCAGTTATATTGAATAAATTTTATATTTATTTTTATATAAAGGATTCATCTCCTTTATTTTTTTTCACAATATGACTATAAAATTGGTACCAATGATGATTAATTAATTGCCAAATTGCTTTATGTACTAGAATAAACTAAGCTGATTTGGTGGGTAAACTATTCACAACTAATAAATAAATAAAATATAATTATTAGTGAGTTGGATCTCACTATTTCTTAAATCTTAGTAACTAGTGAGTAGTTTATCCAATAGGTAGATGTAGCTAAGTTTATGACTGCTTTATTATACTTGATTTTTTGAAGTATTCTCAATCATTGATACAATTGAAATACTCCTTGACTCTTTAACAATTAGTAAACATCTTAAATGACTCAATATCTGCTCTACTAAGTACTAACTAATCGTATAAAAAATGATCATACATTTTGACTAATCAACTATCCCTAATATCCCCTATTTTAAGTAAGACAAGAGTACATTCACATTAAACATGATTTAATTAAGCAAGGAGCAAAAAGTACCCTTACGTCATTGTGTTTTTGTGCTTGTGCTCGTTGCCATGGCTAAGAATCCTATAACCAATGGAATTTTGAATAATAGCCAAATCCCAAACCCATCCAATTAGCGTGCTAAAGGAATACGAGGAAATCCTTATACGATCTAAGCTTAGATATGAACTTATGAGTTGGCTCACACTCATAATTCACGGGGAAACTAAGATTTTATAACATATTTGGTAATATTATTTTAGTTTTTGGCTATTTATTAGTAAAAAATTGACTATTAGCTAAAAATAAATAAATAAACTATGAAGAGTATTTTTTTCAATTTTGACTTACAAGTTAAGTTTTCAGCTGACTTAAAAGTTTACCAATCACTTTTATAATTGTTTGACTAATTAAAAATTCAAAAACCAACCAAAAACGTCAACAAAAATCAATTTGTAAATACTCCAAAATCTTCTTACAATTTACTGTCAAGAAATCAACTCAACTAAAAGTTTAATTTGATGGTTGAGGCCTAGGATATGTTACATATTTTAACACGCACAAAAGCTCTTTGGGTTAGAAGTGTGGATGCAGATATGGCATCGAATATTCCACTTTGAGTGAGCCCGGGTGGTTGAGATTTGAACCCGTGACCTCTTGTCTCGCTGGCTTTTGATATCATATCAAGGAACCAATTCAACCAAAAAATTTAAACCAATAATTAATATCCAAAATATCTTATATACTCTAACACTTTCCGTCTGGATCAAGTTTGATCAAGTTTGAAAATTAGGTAGCAAGAAAAGAAAAAGTCTTGGGCGGAGTAGTTGTTTTCCGGTCCAAACAGCTGCAAGAAACTGCAACGTCGGTCCAAATTATACTGATTTCAATTGCTGTCATTGGTGTCAGCTAATGAACTAACATACAGTGAAATTGGGCCATTTACATTTAATATCACTTGCTATATAATGTTCACGGGAATTGACTGTGAAATATATGTGAATTATATTCTTGTATGTTATCAGAATCATCCCCATTTATCCACGTTCCCTTTCTGAACGGATAAATGGATCAATAATGCATAGAGCTTGTAGGGATACTATGTTTCATATATTACACAAATGCAACCATTGTATTATAAGTTTGTTATTATTAAGGTTTATATATTTCGTGAAGTTATTCTACATACTTCGAAGAAAATGAAGAATGAATATACTTTTATTTTATAAGTTTGAGTAACTTTTACTATGTACTATCAAGTAAGACCACCTTTAGATTTGTAACTTTTGCTATATATATTTTCTAATACGTTAATTTAATTCCCCGCTTATTTTTGGTTTTAGGCTCTAAGTCAAGATTGCTTAGTCAAGTTGTAACACAGGCCACCAATTATTAACATAAAATATCAAATTGTCAATAGTAAATAGTTTAAAATATGCTTGCATTCACAATTTACAACTCATGATCCTTATGTATTTCAGATTTTCATCCAGTACCCTACAAAAATTGGAATATAGAGAAGGAGACGATGAAAAGCTAAAAATGAATAAGAGAAAATACAAACAGTAAAAATATTAGAATTATAATATATCAAATTTATTATATAACATATTAAAATAAAAAATAAAACAAATTAAGTGTTACATACAAGTATATGCTTTTCCCTAATTCAAGCAATCAGACTATCTTGATTCCCCGTTTCAATTTATTTGTAACGTTTATTTTTTCACACAGTTTAATGCAGTAATTTTATCCTTAATATCTCTAATTATGTATAATAAAAAATTATAAAAATTAAATATTAATAATCTTTGCGATGAAACGAATCAAATAGATGTCACTTGACTATGTTTTAACCTATAAATCAAAAACTAATTACAAATTAAAAGTGATGAATAAATAATGTCATTTTTGTAATATTAAAACTAATTTAAAAGTGAGGAAGTATTTTTATCCTTGTTTAAACTTATTAAATATACTCCAATTTATTACTAGTACTTCTTGTGACTTATTTGTATACTATCTTGATTCTTCACCATCCAGCTAGCCTACAAGACTACTACTATTACATTTCTAATTAATGTAACAATTTCTTGCTTTCCAATAGTTTTTTATGACCGGTCAAACATTGCTTTGTTTAGTGGCTGATTAGAGAAGAGTGTCACGACTAAACCTGTGTAACGGGTATTGAATTCGACCCTTAATTATGAGGGCTTTAAATGTATTTTTTATTTATATAAATGGAGTGGAGTAAAAATGAGTCTTTATTATTATTAATTATACTTGAGTTATGATATATTGTTACATATTTTTAATAATGAAAAATCATGTTATTATTGACAACAGCAAGTAATAAAATTATAAGACATTCTACTCAATCTGACATGTTTATTTCAATGAAAACTTTAAATAACAAAATTTAAAACTAATTGGGACGGAGTTGGAGTGGGTCTAGAGGACCCGACCCGCTTGACATTTTGTTTATAATAAGGTTGGCCAAATATAGTCCCTTTAAATTTGACCCGATTTGACTCTTATCCAATCCCTTTTAATTTGAGTCTAATTCAACCCTTTCCAGCTTATTATATAAGTCTATTCACGACCTCTTGTTAGAGCTAAGTTCGAATCTCACAAGCACAACCAAACTGACTTCTAATACAATTAGTAGAAATTATTTACTATGTGTTGAACTCAAAAAATAAAAAACATATATATATATATATATATATATATATATATATATATATATATATATATTATTTGCTCTCTAAAAAGAACTCTTATATCCTAAAAATTTAGTTTTCAGGGTTTTTACAATTTTAATGATTTTCATTATGTTAAAATATAATTCAAAGCATAAATATGATACATGAAATTAAGTTAAATTAATAAATTACATTATGTAGAAAAACTCGTCATAAATAAATATGACTTCAACGAGCCAAAGAATGTCTTCATCAATAAGTAAACTTTTACTTAGGATAATATTTTATAGGAGTATCTATTTCCTTTAAAAAAAAAAATTATATATTGGTTCTTATTTATCATGGGGATTAAATCCGTACAAAATACAATAATGCATTTAGAAATAATTGCTTAACTCAATAGGTTAAATTGTTTTCAACAAATATTGGTAACTAAATATGGATGCATAAAAATGTCATCATCAATATGTATGCTCAAATCATTTATTGCTTCTGATAAACAACAATTTTATAATGAATAGATATATATAACAATAAATGTGAATCCAATTGGATGAATTCCCCCTAACTAAAAAAATTGAGCTTCCCAAATGTTCCTTCAAATGTGATTGTGAAAAGGACCAAAGATATTGATTCATGAATCGACTCTTTCTTAATCAAAATTGTATTGTAATTTCCCTTGATTTTGATAGAAAATTTAGTACTACCCCCTTCTTCAAATCAAAAGATTAGTTATATTTTTTGGTAAATTTTAACAATGGAAAATTTTCAGTAAATAAAAGGTGGTTAAATTAAAAATTTGAATAAATCTTTATAAAAGCAAGAACATTTTAACTAATTTTACGAAATTATTATTTTTTATTTGCTTCAATTCACCGTAGTCTAATAAATAGTAAGTACAATTGCAATTAAAAATATGTCATTTTCAATTTTGATATAAGTAGAAAGAAAAATTGTTTAGTTAGCTTGATCGTTGGTGCTTTTCTTGTTTAATTCTGCTAAACTCCCAACAATATTTAGATATTTTGGTCATCAAGTCTACAATAAACTAAACTAACATTTTAAGATGGTAACAAAAAATTCATACATACTACTATTTTACAAATTTTTTACTATGTAAAAATCTTGTATAAACTATCTGGTCAACACTATTTTAGTGTGCATCAATAATAACAAGTATTTTTTAATGATTCTACTTGATTATACTTGTCAAGTAAAAATACTCACTATTTTAATACCTTTTAAAATTAATTCACACTAAAATAATAAAAACCAAGTTAATACAATATTTTATCCTTTTATCTTGATGGCTTAGATCACTAGCTCATGGCTTAAACCAACTCAGAACTAATTTTTCGTGTCGAATAGAAGAGAAATAAATTTATAAGAGGGAAATACTTGGTTACAACTCACAAGTCACAACTATGCAATGCTGATATCAATTAGATTCAAAAAATATCCCAAGCACTCCAAAAACAACTGAACATTTGTCCATACCCCATACTCTGAAGATGAGGGATTGGGTTATGTTCAACTAATTATGTACATGTTTGAATAATCTAAAGCTACTACTCCTATTATATATATATATATATATATATATATATATATATATATATATATATATATATATATATATATATATATATATATTTAAAAGATCAAAATGAGTTATTGTCTTAAAATAAAAATAATTTAAAATAAATTAAACAATCCAAAATAAAAAATTATGTTAATCAGAAAAAAAAAAACTGAAAGTAATATACTAATGTCAAACATAACATGACTTAGAAAAAAGAACACTACATTGAGTAGATGTACTCCTATCATATCTAATAACTTATAGCAAGTGGAACATCACTTTTAGGCTTTTAGCGTACTAATTTTATCAACATTGTGTTATTTGCCTCTATATAGAATGACTTCCTAAAGTGTTAGATGTGTCTTTGGTCTATGACTTAATTTCCTTTTATTCCAAAAGAAACTAAGCTTTGGACTAAACTAGATTAATTTAATATCTTTATGGTTTGTAATTAAGAAGAGAAAATGGATTTTGATGTAATTATCCATATCATTTATTCTTCCCATGAAATTTTGATATTTACAATACTTATGTTGTTTTATGATAATTAATTGTGTGAATTTTATATTATATATACTCTTATTAGCTTAATTAAAAATGAGAATTGGATTTTATTTTATTATAAGCTTGTATCAGGTAATTTTTTCATCTAATATTAAATATTAAAGATTAATATGATGAATCTATCCATCTATCATTTCTTTCACCATGTTTATTCATTTCTTTGATTTTTTTTGTGTTTTTTTATTTATGTAAAGTTGCACATAGGCATTTGTTATCAAGAGTTAATCAGAAACAATCTCTTTGTTAGTGTTATTACCCAATAAGGGTAAAGTTGTGTACATTCGACAATTTAATTCTCACTTTAGGTGAAAGTCCTTTATGACATTTGGATAACGTAAAATGTATGTATTTAATTTAATTTTGTTTTTTTGAAAGAGTATTTAATTTATTTTCTGATAATAGTTATTTCAAATAAAAAAAATAGTAGTGGTAAAGTAAAGGCAGTCTACATTAGTAGGAATACACAGAAGATAGACGCTCCTCCGATGGTGAAATGTATAAATAAGACAGCTTTCTTTATATAGTTGAATTTAAGACAGCTTTCTTTATATAGTTGAATTTTGTTTTATTTAAATAACTTGGTACAAGTATTCATTTTATACCTTTTTAATATTGTTGGTCAGCAAACGAAACGGCAATGGATAATCTTTAAAGCAATCGAGACTTGGTCTTGGTTATTTTGTTGGAATGGTCTGTCCAATATCAATGAATTAAGATAATGTATATATTTTATAAGTCGTTGGAATTCTTCTTTGTATTTTTATATGGTTTTGATATGATATTGTATCTCTTTATCTTATAAAGTGTGTATACATTATGTATTTCCAAATAAATAATGACATTCATAATACGTCAAACCTAATTTAGCATATTCTCATTTGAAAGCATTCTATTTCTGTAATTGATTGGAGTCCACTATTCCACTTCCACTCTAATCTATAGAAATTAAGACACATTTTAATTATGTCCCATATAATTAACTTAATTATATGCAATTAACTTTATACACGTCCAATGAAATACAATGACGTTATCATGAGAATAACATAATATATTTCATAAAAAAATAATAACAATAACTTATTCTGGTCATCACCATACCAACAATCAAATTGATCATCAATGTATTTTGATTGAGCTAGTAGCTCCATATCATTTAACAACCAGTCTTCTAAGAGTCCGTCTGTCTGAGAGACGTCTCTCAAGCTCGGCCAGTCCATTAAAGTTTAATATCTACTCTTATTCTACATTTTTCTTTATAGGCCTACCCAATTAAAGATGGTCTCTCAAAGGGATCATCTCTCACAAAAAATTGTGATCATTTAACACATAGTACAAAATATTAGTATATAGGAGGATGAAGCCACATTCATAAATTAAACCTCATTGAATAAGAAAATCATAATCAATCATTGTGATTTGTAAATCACCATAGAAAACAAATAATTTATTAATAAAACAAGTAAAACACAAAAAAAAAATTACAATTTAAAAAATATAACACCATCAAATCCCTCCACATAGTTATAAACCTAGACTTGCTCTCATTGAATTAGGTGATCTTGTTTCTTGTTGCTTTCATAATCATCCTATCACTTGCTTACATAAATGTCCAATATATTTTTTTAGTTATTGTTACACTTCAAATCTTAATATTCAATTGATTTTGGATTCCAAGCTCATCGCCACATGACTCATAACAATTTCATATGTATATTTACATTGCATCATCATTTAATATCACTTTTTTAAATTAAATGGTAATATACGGAATCATAAGGCTTAAAATGAAATTTAGAATAGAACAAGATTATGTCATTATGTGAATATATAAATTATACTTCTTAGTAATAATAATTATAGTTATTATTAATTCAGTTGGGCCATAAATGGTAATATATGTGGAAGAAAGAAATTAGTTATATTAATGATCGTGGTGATGTGGTGGTTCCCAATTTGTTATTTTCTCCAATATGCTAGAGCCCATGAAACAATGAAGGAATTGAACTATTATTATCATTCAATTATTATATTATAATATATTATATTATATTATATTATAATAATTAAAAAAGGACAAATTGGAAATGCCTTTTGTGGACAAGTGACATTTAGGATTCTAACTAACCTATGACTATTATCAAATAATGGTGCTAATAATAAATTAATAATCAATAATATATAGATGTAGAAAGTTAATAGAATGCCTAATGTAATACAGAAATTCTTGTGAGAGTCTCTCTTTAAAAAATTATTTTTAATTGGGTTGGCCAATTATATTTTTTTAAAATATTATAAAGAGGCGTTAAGAATGATATAAATAGACATTTAAGATATTGAAAGTAGGCATTAAGAATACGATAAGTAGGCATTAAGAATACGATAAGTAGGCATTAAGGATACGATAAGTAGGCATTAATCTTTAATGGACTAGGCTTGAGATACGTCTCTCAAATAGACAGCCTCTCAAGAGACTAGTTGTAAGTAATAACCATAAGAATGATGAACCTGAAAAATTCTACTACTCCTTCCTATTCTCTTTACTTGTCCTATTTGATTTTGACACATTTGCCAATGCACGTTTTCAATCTTAAATATCTCTAATTGTGTTTGAGTAAAAATTAGAAAAAAATTAATATTAATAAAATTTATAATAAGACGAATTAAACAAGATCCAACATGTATATGTTGTAACTTATAGATTAAGAACAAATTACACAATAAGAGTGGTTGATAAATAGTGTTGAAAAATCAAATGGGACAAGTAAAGCGAATAGGAGGAAGTATTATTTGTTGCTGCCGACCCATTTAGTAATGGGTAGCTGAAAATGAAATAATTTTTTTTTTCAAATTTTTAATAAACATGACAGAACCTATATTATATATATGATTATTATCTTTGTTCTATTCATTTTGCAATATTTACGTTTAAAATCTCTCATATTAAAAATTAGATTGTGGTAATTAATCAGTTTAGTGGAATAGAGAAGTAAATAAAATATAAAATAGGTTTTAAGACATTATAATTTTTAAGGTCCAATTTATTTTATATTTTTAATAATTATAAAAAGTAAATTAAATTACAACAAAAGTATAGAGTAATGCAAACTCATATTTGAGTCCATAATTAATAATGAAGGATAGGCTAAGCTAGGCTAAATGGAAAATCTTATTCAATGATTTATTTATAATAATATCAAAAAATGGGTGTGATTTTCTTAGATAAGTGGTTTATATAATGACAACTAAGTTGCACTAATGAATTAAAGTTTGTTCCATCATAAAAGGCTTGAAAGTTCTTATCACATTGTGATAATTGAAAATTATTTTGCCGTAGACTATTTATTTAGATTGAGCGTATTGGCTTATTTAAGTGATAAAAAAGTGTATCATGTATGAATTATGATAGAACAATTCCATTGCACTAGAGAAAAGATCAACCTTTTCATGTACAAATGTACAATCTTATGTCCCCCCCACCCCAAAATAAAATTATTTTTAAAAATTTTTCTTTATTACCGTAAGATAATATTAAATTAATTTTAGTTATTTAAGATTTTACACATAATTTAAAATTTTTAATTAGCACTTAGATATTAAATTTAACTAATTTAAAGAGTCACTTTAAACCAAACTCACCTTGACACAATCTCATACAATAGTTGCTCAAAAATTTTTTAAAAAAAAGGAAAAATCACCGTGAATAATGTAACCTTTTGTTAATTTTCCAACAATAATACCAATTATTGATTAACCATGAATAATACCAACTTAGGGGCATATTTTCCTAAAATAATACGAACTTTAGTTTATTAACTAATTTACCAACTTTTTTTTGTCTTATAATCACCTATAGTTTGATTTTTTTACATGTTAGAGATTTTCTAGGAAAACACCTCTTTAAGTTAGTATTATTCATGGTTAATCAATGGTTAGTATTATTGTAGAAAAATTAACAAAAGATTGTATTATTCACGATAATTTTTCCAAAAATAAAATACACATCCCTTTGATTAGTATGGTTATTCAGCTCAACTTGGACAAAAATGAAACCCCTAAAATGAGAATCACTAACTCTTGTGAGAGATCACATTTTAATAAGACGACTTCAAAATAAAGATTTATAATCTCATGTATTACTATGGTTGTTTGACTCGTGTAAGGAAGCCTCATACAACAATTTGTAAATAAGAATTTGAGAAAAAAAAGTATATATAGACCTTCAATGGCCCAAAAAGTAAAAAACTTGAAAAAAATAAGCGTTTTGAACAAAAATAGTCAAAATCTAAGCTTTGGGCAAACTTTGATCCCAAAATAAGCATCTATGGCTCATAAGCTAGGTTCGGTATGTGTTCGATGTTAGTAACAGAGACTTAGGAAGCAGGTCAAAAAAAATACTGTTCGTTGTTATTAACAACAAAAGCAGACCTGGTCAAAGTAGTTCAAACCTCTGTTCTCTGTTACTAACAGCGACCAGAGGTTTGACCTACTTTGACCAAGTCTACTTTTGTTCATTGTTAGTAATAGAGAATAAATATGTTCATTTTTTTTTTACCAAAGTCTTTGTTTGTTGTTACTAACAGCGAACAAAACTTTTGACTTAATTTTAGCTGTTGCTTTGGTTCGCTGTTATTAACAGCGAGTATAAATCAAACCTTGCTTTGGAGGCAACAATGCTTATTTTGAAATTAAAGGTGCCCAAAACTTGAATATTGACTATTTTTGTTCAAATGGCTTATGTTTTTCAAATTTTCAAACACTAAAGCAGCAGATCTATCAAAGAAAGAAACAAGACTGTCGGCCCATTTAAAATTAAACAGGCTGATGACTATCTTGATCAATCATATCAAAGCCCACTTTCGGCTAGTCTCTTAAGAGATCGTATCTTTGAGAGATTTAATGCCTATTTATATTATTTTTAATGCTTACTTTCAATACCTTAAAAATTTATTTATAACATTCTTAATGGCTACTTATAATATTTAAAAAAATATATAATGAACTGACTCAATTAAAGATAGTCTATCAAAGAGACCGTCTCTTATAAAAATTTGTGAACGTGTTTATACCAGGTAAACTGCTTCAATAGTTCCATTCTTCCATCCTTCAACTTTACACAGCTCCATTCACACGTACTTCCATATTTTCGGTGAACTTTCCGACACCCTTCAGATGATCAAATTTAAAATTCTACAACACCAAAGGAAATTCAAACTAAAATCCAAAACTTAATAGAGTATAAGTTATACTCTAGGACTTCAATTATGAGCTTTAGCTTTTGATTGAGGAGTTACTCTTGACAAAGAGCCTTATTCTCAATTTCTCATAATATATATGAGATGGGTTATTAACCCATGTATGAGACTGTTTCATACAAAAATTTGAGTTAATTGAGTTATTTGTTGCTTTGTTATAAGAAGTCAACAGTGATAAAAGGTCAATTCTCATTCACCTCTCTTATAAAGTGAACTATTTAAAGTCTGGTATGAGAGGACTTATATTGTGTCTATACTTCTAGGCTTCTAGCATAAAGGTTTTCGTGTGAAAAATGTGAGAATTGTGCTTGAGTATATAATATATTACGAGGCTTTTACCGTTAAAAAAAAAAGAAACAAATGAGTAAATTTGCATGCAAAAGTGGGAATTAAATTTAAATTTGAGGTAAAATATAATAAAACAGCGTGGCTCTAAATGTAGAATCATAGTGTGTATAAACAGACAAGAGGGATCAAAGTGTTTACCATCATCATCAAAGTAGTCGTCTTCGTCATCGTGATCTTCATCTTCTTCTTCATCATTATCATTATCATCATCATCATCATCATCATCATCATCATCATCATCTTCATCTTCATCTTCATTGTATTCAGCATCAGAATCATCACAATCATCAGCATTGTCTTGATCATCAAAATTATCAGAGTACTTCATAAGAAAATGAGGTATGTGTTGTATTTTAGACCAGTCATCCCCCATCTGGATTCCGACATCTTTCCTTGATGTCATAACTGGGCCATATTAATTGAAGCTCGGTGAGGGAGGTGAGCTCGTGCATTGCTTCTGGAAATAATTTCAGTTTGGGGCAACGCTCAATGCGAATACGTCGCAGTGATGTTAATGAATCAAGCCATTCTGGAAGGGCTTTCAACTTTTTGCAATACGAAACACCAAGGGATTCAAGGTTTCTCAAGTATTGAAACCCTATTGGCAGATTCGACAATTTCGGAAGGCCCCATAACTTCAAGGAAGACAACGAGTGAAGGCATTTCCATGGCATCCTTCCTTCTCTTTCAAATCCAGCATTGTGCAATCCCGAATTTCGAGTGATTTAAGATTGGTAAGATGCTCCATACCACCTAGTCTTAGACTCTTCAATTCATAGCAATAGCTAATTTGAAGGTCTTGAAGGGATAAGGCGCATCTTTGAAATCCCCCCCTTAATTTTTCTATACTCTTCGCCTTCAAAAAATTTATTTTGATGACAATCGCGCCTTGCACAAACAATCAAAATAGAGAATTGAAAACTTTAGCATTGCTCCACGTACTCGATTCCTCCAAACGAAAAAGGGTCTCTGTGATGGGATATGATTTGGAGACAACATAAGACGAGCCCGCGACTTCACTTGGTAGTATCCCTCCCTTCGTACAAAATTTCAAGTCTTCATGACATTGTCTAGCCTCAAGTTTTTCATATGTGGACATGGAGGAAAGTATGTCATGCTTTCGCAGAATCCAACACACAAATCACTCAGAACAGGAAATGATGGGAGGGACACACCCTGATCAAAGCGAGCATTTCCATACACCAAAGACCCACCCCCGGTTTCCTCCTCCTTCCATGTCAAATCTTTCCACCACCCCTTTAACTTGTTCATATTCTAGCTCCAAATTCTCAAGAGATGGGAAGAATGGCATTAATGAAGAAGGTGCATCCTTCTCCATGTACTCTACATTTTCCATCTTCCTTAGCTTGAGAAATTTGAGATGATATAGTTGACTCAATGAGCTGATATGTACCAAAGCATTACAATTCTGAAGTTCTATACGCTTGAGCTTTGGAAAATAATTTGCCACCGGAGATGCCCAACTCGGCAAGTTGATTGCTTCATATCCATCAATATCAATGCTCTTAAGATCATCAATATTATAGACATGCTCTAGCATCATCTCATGAACATCCGCCACTAGATGGCGATTTGTATCATTTTCAAGAAATTCTATATGCAAATTTTCATCTTTACTTATGTCACATTCTTCAGTAATATTCGATGTGTTCGACAAACATTTCAGACTTGTTTTACCTTTGTGGTTGACAAGAGCTTTCAAGTCCTTTGGCTCGCCTCTCTTAACAAGCTTTAAATCATCCCTATCAAAAAACAAACATTGTTAGCTTGTGAAGACAAGTCATAATGTACATTCCGGTTGGCGTATGAGTCAGGCTGTCACATCCCTCTATATCCAAGGCCCTAAGATTCACTAATTTGCTTATGTCCTCCGGCAATGCCTTCAAACTCCAACAATTACAAAGTTCTAATATATGTAAATTATGAAGCTTGGTGATCGATTTAGGGAGCATTTCCAATTCTCTGTTAAAGGAGAGGTTAAGATACCTCAAATGCAATAGTTTACCGAGTGTGTCTGGCAATTTTCTAATGCCAAAACTAATGTCGAGAAGGGGGGGGGGGGGGGGATAAATAAAGTACCCTTAAACGTCTACATTGTGAAAGTTACCGCATCATCCTCAAACATACATGTTTTCTGTTTCAACTGGAGAAAAGTACGTGATGTTCGGATTGAGCAATTTGACAAGCTATTTAGACATACATCATCAGAAATAGATAGATGACGGATGTTCCTTGTATTTTCTCTTCCAACGGTCAACATCAGGGACTCCTCTCCAGCAACTTCTTTGGCAAGATCATGTATTCGGTCATGCATTTTACAGAAAAGAATTTCACCATGACTCCCATCCACATCTTCAAAAAAACATCTTTGCAATAAAATCGAAAAATATTCCTCACCGACATCTTCCAAGCTTTCACCATCATGAGTTGCTACAAGACAGCCTTGTGCCAACCATAGCTGGATCAAGACTTCTTTTTCTAAGATATAATCCTAAGGGAAGAGTGAGCAAATTCCGAAACAACTCTTTAACTCAGGAGTAAGATTATAATCATCAAAGTTGATATTATTTGGTCTTTATCATCTTCTTTCCTCATTTTCTCCAAATAAATTCTTTGAAATGACACCCACATGCTTTTATTCTGCCCATACAATAAGCAACCTATCACGTTTAGGGAGAGAGGAACATTACCACATTTTTTTGTTATCTCTCTGCCTATATCAACAAGATCAGTATCTTCTAGCTCTTCCCCTCCCCTTAAATGCCATTGACTTGAACAATTCCCAGGATTCTTCCTCGGACAGAACTTTCAACTGATAAATCAGATCATCTCGAGTTCCTGAAACATTTGCAACTTCCCTAGAGCGGCTAGTTACTAAGATTTTACTTCCCTTCTCACCTACAGCAAGAAAGTTAATCAAGCCAACCCATTGTTCACGCGTGTCACACCATACATCATCGAGAACAAGCAAATACTTTTTTCCATCTAACTTACTTCGAGCTTGTGTTTGCAACTCTTTCAAGTCAAGCCCATAAGTTCGAAGCATCTTACTAAGGATTTCCTTCATGCCAAACTGGTTGGATACACAAACCCAATATCTAAGATCTCCGAATGCCCCTTTAATTCTATCATCACTAAAGACAAGTTGTGCAAGAGCTGTTTTTCCCAACCCACCCATTCCCACAATAGTCACAAAAGAAACATTTTTGCCACTATCAGACAATAACATATCCACAATAACCTCCTTGTCTATCTCTCTTCCAATAATGCTGTGTTCTTTAACATAAGAACAAGTTATCTCTCTTGATCTCTTAAAGTGTTTATAATGATCACTGGACCCAAATTCTTTACGGCTTTTGGCAATACAATCCAACTACTCTCTAATCTTCTTAATCTCCCTAGACTTGTTAAAACCAAAAAGAAACTGATTGTTACCATAGAAGAATTGACGTACCTTCTTCGAGATCTTACCACCAGACATCCCTTTCAGCTGCTGAGCAGTGGTTTTGTACTCATCAAGCAAATCATCAACATCATAAACAGCATCCTTGAGCTTCTTGAACCAGTCTTGGCCTTCATGGTTTGATATTGTATGGCTTAAACTCAGCATCCATGAGAACAGCCTTGATGGTGGTAACAGTATCTTTCAGTTTTCGAAGCTCAGACTCATATTTAAAATTAGAGCAAAGCTCTTTCAGCTCCTTGGTTTTAAATGCAGTTAACAATGTCTGAGCCACACTCAATACCATTCCAGTAGCAACAACAGCCATGGTAATGGTTGGTTTCAGTGTTAGTATATCACAAAAAGAGTTGTCAGATCTCTTTTGGGTTGTGAGTTTGTGAAACTCTCTTAGTAGTTTATTAGTCAACTAAATATTAACACAAATCAATCATCATAAGGTTCCTCCATGTGCTTGGTGAATTTTTTATATGATTTTCAGCAATCATTGCTATTAGGAAGTCAAACTCTACACATCAAATGCCCATTTGGTGGTAGATGGTTATTAAATGATAATTTTAGGAAAGTGGTGACTTAATTCTTAGCAATTTCAATGTATGCAATAGCAAATTAGAAACCATTTTAAAGACTTGCACCAAATTTTCAACGAAAAAATGGCACTTTCTCGAAAAACATATACGGGGTGTTCGACAAATGTCTGTCTTTGATTTATTTATTTTTTTTTTGTTGGTCAAACAGCTATAAAAATGCTTATAGAATTGAACGTATTAAAAAGGTTTATAGAATTGAACGTATTAATGCAAATGTAGGACATAAAGTGTGACATGTAAAAATGCCACATCAAATAATGAATAAGTAGCCATAAGAATGTGAATTAAAAAGACAAAGCTGGATGCTAACAATATTCAAAGGGGAAAAAAGGATATTTATACTCCTATTCCTATACAATAGTAATGGTGAAGGGCAAAGTGGCCGCCTCCATACGGCAATAAGCCAATTATGACAACATAAACAGTACAAACTCTAGAATTCATGAAAAAGAAGATTGATTCTTGTTAATCTATTTGTTAAAGAAAGTGAAAGGATATTACCAAAACAGATATATTGCAAGGTCAAATAGCCAGATCAAAAGAAAAATATGGGCAAACACAAAGCAAGGGAGTATGATTCAGTACAAATACAGTGACCTAAAAGTGCTGGAATGAATGAATGAATGTTTATCCTCCCCGAAAATTACAAACCAGCGTTTTTGTGAGAGATTGTCTCTAGATGAGACGACCTTAATATAAGAAGTATTAATTAGTCTATTTAATTGTTCCATGGGGTAAATAGAACCACTTCGTACAACAATTTATGATTTACAAATTACAGTTACCTGCCCACAAATGTAAGACTTCAGTAGAGCAACATCTCATAGTAGTACCTGTATTTAATCTCTCTTTTGAGTTCAACCATTTTCTCATTGTTCTCTGGCTGTTCCAAATAAACTTGATAACATCCCAATTCAAGAAATGAGCAACATAATTAACTAGAATTGACTAAAACAGTTCCAATAAAACCAAATTATGAGTTCATATGAAATACTCCAACCTATCGTAGTCAAATGTCCCATTTTGTTTGGCACTAATTTAAAGAAAAAGAGAGGGGAGTCATTTCTTAGGCAAATTAAGAGTAATCAAATGAATTTGCAAGCAATAATTCAGAATCATGCACAAAAGACGAACACATATCCAAAAACAATTAGTACGATTGAATTCATTAGATTGTTTGTTACCTTCTGCGTTCCTTCCAATCCGCAGATGCAACATAAGTAAAGAACACAACTCAAATTAATTTTACCCTTTTTTCAGTGAAGTTTTTCCGGTTTCCCCAAAATGACATAAACAGATGATACTCTAATTTAACAAGAATGGAATTACTCATTTACCCTTTAGACATTTCAAATCTAGGAGTAACACGCTAACACTTAAAAAAACCCTCATCATTCTTGAAATTTGCAATGCTTTGATCATATGTAAATGCTTAATTTTTTGGTTTGGTTTCTGTATAATTTGACTCAAAATTTATAAGTACGAATTGTAAATTGGGTGTATCCGTGTATGTGTGTATTCACAATATAAATCAGAAAAAGTTCAATTTATTATGTATAAAGATTTTGAATTATAAAGCGACATATATGCATCTTTGAAAATAGATGATCCTTTTATTAGCGTTGTTTTGTTTAATAATAGTACAGAAAAATGGATAAATTGATCCTTTTGGTATTATTATTTTTAGGCAAAATGTTAAAAAACTACCTAGTATATACCCCATTTTGCAAAAAACTACCTTAAATAAAAATTTTTGCAAAAAACTACCTTATATAATACAATTGTTTGCAAAACACTACCTTATAACAGATTGTGGCCTTTGACCGCTATCTTTAACCGTTGACCTGCATGTGAGACGCACATGATGCATTACTGTATTTAATTTTTATTTTTATTATTATTTTTATTATTATTTTTATTATTATTATTATTATTATTATTATTATTACTATTATTATTATTATTAATTTTTTTTTAAAATAAAAATAATAATAATAATAAAAATTTAAAATAAAATAAAAATAAAAACAAAAGTAAAATAATAATAATAATAATAATAATAATAATAAAATAAATAAAATAAAAATTTTTAAAAAAATTTAAAATAAAATTACTTTTTATTTTTTTTTACTTTCGTTTTTATTTTTATTTTATTTAAAATTTTTATTATTATTATTTTTTTTATTTTTAAAAAAATTAAAATAATAATAATAATAATAATAATAATATTAAATAAAAATAAAAACAAAAATTAAAAAAATAATAATAATAATTAAAATTAAAAATAATAATAATAATAATAATAATAATAATAAAATTAAAATTAAAAATAAAAATAAAAAAATAATTATAATAATAATAAAAAATATAAAAAAAATTAGTTTTTTTAAATTTTTTTTATTTTTTTATTTATTATTATTTATTTTATTTTTACTTTTCTTTATATTTTTATTTTATTTTAAATTTTTATTATTATTATTTTTTTTATTTAAAAATAATAATAATAATAATAATAATAATAATAATAATAATAATAATAATAATAATAATAATAATAATAATAATAAATATAAAATATAAAAAAATAATTTTATTTTAAATTTTTTTTAAAATTTTTATTTTATTTATTTTATTATTATTATTATTATTATTATTATTATTATTATTATTATTATTATTATTGTTTTTATTTTTATTTTATTTTAAATTTTTCAAATTATTATTTTTTTATTTTTAAAAAAAATAATTATTATAATAATAAAAAAATAAAAATAAAAATAAAAACAAAAATTAAAAAAAAATAAAAATAAAAATTAAATACAGTAATGCATCACGTGCGTCTCACATGCGGGTCAACGGTTAAAGATAGCGGTCAAAGGCCACAATCCGTTATAAGGTAGTGTTTTGCAACAATTGTATTATATAAGGTAGTTTTTTGCAAAAATTTTTATTTAAGGTAGTTTTTTTGCAAAATGGGGCATATAGTAGGTAGTTTTTTAACATTTTGCCTTATTTTTATGAAGTGATTGGCTTTGACTTTTATTGATCCCTTTTAACATAAGTTTGGATTTAAAAGTATTTACAAGAGGAAGGTAAAATGTGGAAGAAAAATAATGTCAAAAGCAAGGTCATTTCAATATGAAAAGCTAACAAAAAGTATTGGGACAAATTGATTAAAATTAGGTAGAAAACAAAGCAATATATAGCAAAGTCATGGAGAATAGGTAACAAACTGAATTGAAATTTTGTTCTAAACGGCACTCTTGGAAACATTCTTGTAATACAAAACATTGCAACTTTAAATAAATATAAAGTACATTTGATTTTGATGACTTATTTTACTATAGTCCCTTAACTTACGACTTTGCTTTATAATCTTTTACTTCAACCTCATGAATTGGCAGTAAGCTCAAACACAATTACTCAGATCAGATGGAAACAAAAGATGGCAAATACTTTTTTCATTCAAAGCCGGTTTCAAAACAAATTAACACATATACCAATTTACCATACACGTATTTAAACACATCACTGGCTGGCTAATACATAAAAGCTGGACTACGAAGACCTTTTCAAGTTTTGATTTACTTCATTACAAGTTCAAGGTTCAACCCAGTACTCCAGGCTTCTTGGCGGCCTTCATTACAGCAGTTGACTATTAATGTCTCAGCTTAGTTTACGAAATGATTTATAAATATTAAATGATTATAAATTGTACAAAATAACAAATATTAATTAACGATTTCTAATCACAGAAAACAACTAAAATTTTCAACTTGAATTGGACAGGGGCCGCGCGAACGCAGGCCCCCTCTACCACAAATTATGACGTAGACTCTCCCACTTGGGGAGATCTTAGGCAGCTGTTCCTCACAAAGTGCAATGGAGGCCAGCTACCTAGGCCATGAACCTTATTGATCGTCCATAGACCCCGTCCAGGTAAGTATGTTGTCCAGTGTACACTAATTTATTTTTATAGTCTTTTTTGGTTGTGCACTCTTGTTATCTTCCGATGTGGGACATTATCCAAACTTTTTAATGAGGTAATAGTGTAATACAAATCAATACTTACAGTTAGGCTTTACTTATGAATATTACACTGTTTGTTTATGACATTTTGTTCATTAAGAAACAAGAATACTTTTTATTTATTTATTTATTTATTTATTTATTTATTTCATCCGGTGTGATTTTGAACTGTGTGTGGATGTTTTATGTAGATTTCTTTAATTACACTTTATGCAGCTAACCTTATTGATTGTTGGAAATTGGGAATACCTCCATCTACCTGATTAACATTCCAAACGTAAGATTCGCCAATGCTTAGATTGTCCTTTTTATTGCTAGAAAAGTGCAGCTTTTTTACTGGAAGTGCTATAAGCCTATAAGTCTAACTGAGATGCTTCCTGTTATTTAGCTTTGGGAACCGGTTGTCTTTGTCTGCCTTTGAGTGTTGAATGATATTCCCACAAGCATTTTGTAAGAATTAGTAACCACAATTAAGTTAACTAGAATTAGTAACCGGTTGTCTTCGTCTGCCTTTATGTGTTCAATGATTCTTTTTGCATATTTTGCAAATCTCACCAGCTTTTTATAGAACAAAACATGGGAGTACGAATTCATTTGGTAGATACTTCATATTTTTTTTAATCAAGTGCTTGAAAATACTCCAAAAGAACAGTTCAAAATGCTTTCTACTACACAGGTCGCTACAATTAGTTGTTAGAAAATTTTAACCTATAGGATACTTATACAATTAGATCATTAGAGTATATTAGTAACTTCAACTAGATTTGTTGGAAGTTCCTGTTGAGAAACTCCCTCCAAAAATAAACATATACCACTTAATGCAGCAAGAACACGGTATTCTTTAGTAAAAGGCGAAAGAATAGTTCGCGATGAGCTCACTGCGTGGCTGCGTGAATTGGAAAGAAAATTGTGAAAGCACTTTTAAAGAATTTTATTGCGTTATCATCTTTCATAGCCGATGTGGGATAACAAATCCCTCATTACTTGATAATTGGTATCTTACTTCGTAATATAATTGTATGATATTTGGCAAATGTTGATCCTGTGATAGTCTTCTATTAACACTAGTACTTCACTTTTGAAATTTTGATTTGGGTTCTAGGCTATCACTTCAAATAAGGTGCGATAACGAATGCCGACGTTTACTACTACACATTATGACAATTGATATATATATATATATATATATATATTCGATCTTCTTGCTAAATGTCTTATACGAAGTTAAAAATGTTGAGCATTGCATTCTAAACCCATTTCTATCTAATAGAATATTTCTGGTCTCTAATATTTGAACTACTTTAGTGCCCACATATACCAAGTACTAACATTGTTTAGTTTTAAGGATATGGTGTAATGAATGGGATTGGGAAACTACGATTTTGTTTGTAAACCTTCGTTTTTTTGCTATTGGAAATTGCACTAAGTGAGCCAAAGGGCCCAAAGCTAAGCGTTAGTGACCTGATATAATAAGTAAGTACATATAAGGTAAATTCTATTATTTTGTGCATTACAAGAAAATTAGTTACTTTTGTATATGTATGAAAAGTTGCATACTTATTTTTATCAATGGATTAAGTCAATTACAATAGTCAACTTTATTTATTTACTTTACAGTTTAAAAATTTGTAAAAGAGCTAAAATTTTCAAGAGATTGTAGACGGAAGAAATTTGGAGCCAGAGCCATGCAATTGCAAGCAAATCTTAAACTAACCATGACATTTTTTTTTTTTGAACCATGACATGCTTTACTTGGACACTTCAAATTTTACTCGAAATATAAAATTCTTCTATAAAATAATTTAATTGAACACTTGGATATATATTGGAGTTGGACATGGGTACAACTTACAAGAGATCGGATTGTTACTTATTGGATTAAACTTTACAAATACATAGAATATTACTATAAATTTGAAAATATGTGTATATATATATATATATATATATATATATATATATATATATATATATATATATATATATAGTGGATGGAGTAAATTTATATATATATATATATATATATATATATATATTTATATGTAGAGTAAGTTGGAGTTTACTTTGTGGAAGGGATAATAAAATAGATATGTGGATAGAGTAAATTTATAAAATTGAGAAAATTAGAAAAATACTTACTATCATAAATATCACAAGAAGCACAATAATACTTGTAGTTGCCACTCAAACTTTTAAAATGTAATTACAAATGAAAAGGAGCATTGGCAATATATGGTGGAGTGTTAACAATGGTTACAGTGATATACTGATATTCCTTTGATTTTATCTCTGGAGAAAAAACATGAAAAAATGAATTTCCGTGGACGGCAGGATTCGAACCTGCGCGGGCAAAGCCCACATGATTTCTAGTCATGCCCGATAACCACTCCGGCACGTCCACATTCTTGATGTCTATTTGACGGGTGTAAAATTAGAATCAATATTTTACAATAGATTTGGTATTCTGTTATTCTGCAGAAACCAGGAGTGCGTAGTAGATAACTAGATGTTCTCTCTTGTTCTTTTTTATCGAATTTAATTATTTACACAATTGCTGTTAAAAAAGTACTCATTTTGTTCAATATGTTATGTTTCTACAAGAAATGTTAACGGAGAATTAAAAAAATTAAATTTTTTAGATGATGTTTATATTATTTTATTGAATAATAAAATTATTGGGAAAAAGTGAGAATCGTTAGCATTAAAAACTATTAAAATAAATTTTATTTTTGAACGAATTAAAATAAAGTTAGTAGGAGTATAAAAAATATAGAGAGTACAATTATTAAAAATATTTAAATAAAGTTAATGAGAAACATATATAAACTATAAAAATATTAAATAAATTTATTATAAGATAATGGGGATCATAAGCATCACTAGAATTATGATGAACAATGTTAATTATGCATAAAACTTGTGATGTAAATATAAAGATTTTTTTGAGAAACAAGAACGCTTAATAGGGATTGAAATAGCTGGAGATATCAGGTTCACAATTTTCTTTATCCACGTCGATTTACTTTATGCACTATATCTATTGCATTTATTCTATCCTTAATATATCTAATTATGCATAGCTAAAAATGGAGTAAAAAAAGTTGATATTAATAAACTTTAAATATGGACAAATCAAATAAAATCCTACTTAAAAATATTATTACTTATTGATTAATTATAATGTAAATTTAAGAGTGAGTTGCACCTCACCCAACTAAGGATAGGAATAGCTAGACACGTCAAATTCACAGTTTAGATTACTAAAACTATCTTTAGTTGTCTTTCTTGCACTATTGTCTATGCTCCTTACATTTTGTAGATTTATTATATTGTTTTAACCCTAGTTTTGGCTAATATTTTTTTGCATGTAGTATTGTTATTGAGGCTATTATCACTTATTTATCTCTATGAGGGCTCTCACATATTGGGGTAAAATTGACTGCATTCACCGCACACACTCTTTTAAGGGGTGCATGTATGGATTATCCATCACCTTCCATCACTCACACCCTGTTTTCGAGCGAGATATTGAATTGATAATGATGATAATAAATTTAAGATTGATAGATTAAAATTTAAAAGTGTCAAAAATAGATGGGACAATTAATAAGAAGGTAGCACTAACACTATTTTTACTCGACAAGTTAAGGAACTTAGGGGGTGTTTGGCACAAATGAATGGAACTTGTGAGACTTTTTAAGATGAAACTTTTAAGTTGCGACTTTAAAGATAAAAAAGTCTCATCCCTTATTTGTTATAGTAGGAATTTGAAAGAAATAAATAAAATGAAAAACTAAATTTAAATACTTACCCTTCCCAAAACAATTTTCTTAGAAACTTTCTCTCATTTTAATCTTATTTTTTATTCACAATCCTTTTAAATAAACAAAAACTTAAACTTATTTTTAAAATAGTTTAATTCCGTTACTGAAATCTCCCTGTCAAATAGCCCCTTACATAATTAGTCATTTGATGCAATTGGATGGAATCTTCAATTTAGAAATCCTTGGACTTTCCTTGAGTATAATTTAAAAGTGTGGAACACAGAGCTCTTCTCCCTTATCTTTCTAACAATGGCAACCATGCTCTTTCCTCTCCCCAACTCTCATCACCATCTCACCTTTCCATCCAAACTTCCTTCTTCCAATCTAAAGCTTCAGACTTTCTTTATTTCTCCTCCAAAAAGATTCAATCTCACAAACTTGAACTCCCCAGTTATTACTTTCTCCACATCTCATTCTTCTGACCAATCTCCGTCTCCAACTCCTTTAATTTCTTATGACCCACAAAACAATTTTCCAAAATTTACCCGCTTTTTAACCAATGAAGAACTTGAAAGGTTCCAATTCTTGGAAAACTACACTTATTCTTGCAATTTACCAACTGGGTATTTGAGTATTAGAATGATGAAAGATGTAGAGCTTCAAAAGACTGTTGATTTGCTTGCAGAATCATTTGCTGAGTCCATGTTTTTGCCTAATATGTACTTGAATTTTTTGGGTTTTTTGATAAAGCAATATTTGGTTGATAGAAGAGGTTTGATGCCATATTGTGCAACTTTAATTGGGTTTTTTAGAGAGGAAAAAGGGGATGCTGACGATCAAGAAAATGAAGGAGAATTTGCTGGAACAATAGAAGTGTCCTTTGATAAAAGGGGCGCTAATTCTTCACCTCCGACACCAACTGCACCCAAGAATTGCCCTTACATTTGTAACATGACTGTAAAAGAGCAGTTTAGAAGGTAAATGTTCTTAAGTTTGATATCTTGCCCTTTTCTTTATTTACTTTAGTGCTCATTTGTACATTACCTTCGAAACATTGGGAATCCTGCTGCTTTTAGACCATTGGCACTTTGGTATAAAGGAATTCAGTGAGCAATTTGGCTGTTATAATTGAAATTGGCTGTTGTGGGTTATGCTTTTTTGGGTGTGGAATTGTGGAAAGAAATTTGAATTTTGTTGTTTGGATTTGGGAAGCATGGTGTTTTTGATATTGGTATTTCCTATTCTAATAGGAATTACTGTCATATATGAAGTGGTATTTATGAATTGAATTGAAAATTTGCAATTGAAAATATTTCCTTTTCTATGCAGATTGTATTTAGAACATTAGATGTTTTTAGCCATTAAATCATGTGCGTGAGATGTGTAAATAGTCTATAGAAGTACATTTTATACCAGTGTTAAGTATTGTAGCTATACTTGGAACAAGTTAAGATGGCTTCGTGGCCTTGAGAAAAAGCAGGACAATGTCAACTTGAGAATCAGGTTTTCGTGTGAGATATCTAGTTCCCTACTTGAGAAATGGGATCAATGGGTCCTAGTTGAGGGCAATGCTATGAAACATGATTAGAAACTTCAAAAACTAGTA
The DNA here is from genome assembly GCF_026212465.1 of Amaranthus tricolor. Taxonomy (NCBI): domain Eukaryota; kingdom Viridiplantae; phylum Streptophyta; class Magnoliopsida; order Caryophyllales; family Amaranthaceae; genus Amaranthus; species Amaranthus tricolor. The sequence continues at coordinate 36,569,445 of NC_080049.1, read as the reverse complement.
AAAATCTATTTCATTTCCTGAAATTGTCAAGGAAGTTAAAATTTTGGGTTCCTCTTAAGATGAGATCGAAAGATGCAAAATGCTAATCAATCTAGGGATCTAGAGCTTTAAAGTATTGGTTTTAGGACCTGCAGTTGGCATTCTGCTGTTTTGGACTATTTTGACCCAAATGGTAGCATATATGATATGTAAAGATGCTAAGTGCTCGCGGAAATATGCTTTGAAATCAATTTCATTGAAACTGCCTCTCCTCTCTATTCATCTTCATGTCCAGACCCTCATCCAATGCCTAATAACACCATTAGTAAGAATCAGTTCGTAGTCATCAACTCTGATGTGAAATTTAGGATTTGATTAATGTGATATATGATTAGGATTGCAACAAAGAAAATTTCATTCTTATGTTGATTGCATTAAAATGGTTTTAGTGATTAATGTGCTTGAGAAGTGTAGGAATTTTAGTAAAAAACTCTTGGCCAATGAGATGGAAATGGGTATCACTCGCAGGATATCCCCTTATATATAATTCATTAATATTGTAGCTGTACTTGTAACAAGTTAAGGTGCCCTTGAGAAATAACAAGCCAATGTCAACTGCTTTTGGGTTAGCAAAATCTATTCATAGTTTCTAATTCTATTCATCTCCACATTCAAAAATCTATGCCCTCTTCCCTGCCTATTATCTATCATCATCAATGCATACAAAAACAACCCACTTGTGGTTAGATTTCTAGTTGTAATTGTCAACTCCGATGAAAAATTTATCATCTTGAACTATAACTCTAAAGTGGATTTCAATAAAGTCAATATATTTTTCCTTTCGTCCAATTGATTGAAAATCCACCACCCATATCCTTGTAGAACCATTCCTTTCCTATTTATATCATAACTAGTATCTAACTTTAGTGCATAACTTTCAGAACCAATAAGACCCTCTTGTATATGTTGTCCACAAGCTGTCAAGGTACCTATTGTTAAATTCGAATAAATTCTAACATGAGTTTGCTTACAGACTCTTTATACCAATGCCATATAATTGATGGGTAAAATATTAGACAATTGTATTGTCTGAGCACAATGCAAGGCATTGAAGGATTTCATATTCAACAATATCAACCTTTGAAAATTTAATTTGTTGTTTTGGTGCTACCTGCTAGTTTGAATTTTCTGAATGAGGATTGTTATTCCTTTTAGTTTGGTGCCTTCTATGTTTTTAAACAACCTGCATCGTCAATTCATTATTATCCAAAAAAAGAAGTGGATGATAGGTATGCTCAAGTGTTGTCTCACAACCAATGCCTTGGAGGGTGCAGTTTCTTTTCCAGCTCTACTTTTTTTACATGTATACATGTTGGAAGTAGTTTATACAGCAACCTCAGGACGGGAACAATTACTTGTACACTCCTTCGCTCTTTTTAATAACTACACTGACCCCAAAATACTCTCACATAAAAGGGAGAAGTTTAGCTACTAAAAAAGGGATTCCAAAACCAAAACCTGCTTTTTAAATAGCTACACATCCCTAAAAGTAAAACGTCAATAGTGAGGTTCCAAAACTTGTATTTTTGTAACTTTAGATCCTTGTTTTTATTTATTTATTTATTTTTTTGTTTTGGAGTTACTATAATCTGGATGTTTTAACGAAAACGTGAGCGGTAGACGGTGGGGGCCTGGGGTGGGGGGAGATGAACTCAAGGAGCATGATCTTTGCTGAGATGCAAGCATCCCATACAGGCTGGCTTGTATTGGACACGAACCCGAAGGATTTGAATTGAACAAACCCTCTTTTGTTGGAATGGGAGTTGTAACTTTCTAGATGTCTTGTTTATGCTGGTGTCAGAGGTTGATAGTTATGATTTATGATATGCTTGAGTTAGAAATAATGTTCTGCTGTTTTAAATTTCAGAAGGGGCATTGGTTGGCATCTTCTTAAAGCAAGTGAGGAACTGATATCAAAGATGAGTTCCTCTAGAAATGTTTACTTGCATTGTAGAGTTATTGATTCAGCACCATTTAACATGTATAAAAAAGCAGGATATGCCGTTGTTAAGACAGATAGTTTCTTGGTCCTGCTAACTCTGCAGAGAAGGAAACATTTGATGTGTAAGGAGCTTCCTGTTCTGAGCAATCCTGCGGAAACTGCCATTGCTATGGATGATGAGGAAGCCCCTTCTTTAGTGGATGGGAGCGAACCAGAACCTGTATTATTTGACGAGGTAATTGTACTTTTTTGAACTTGAAAATTGGATTCTCTGTTATGATACTACCGATGTCCTCTCTTTCATCTATTTCATAGTTCACACACATGTACACCCCTAGAAGACAACATGTGTGTGCCTATGCAAAGGGATTTTTCCTATCTCTTTCCTTTTTGATCGTTTTGAATAGAATGTGGGTACTGACATTTATTTTAAACTACATGTTGAAGGAAGAATTTTATTATTTTAAAAATTATATGGATTTTACCAATTAATTTTTTTTGTCTTATCATCATAATTGAGGACGCCATGATTGAAATTTGTGTACTAGACGCATGCTACCTTTTTGGTAATTGGCTTCTCCCAGCCTTTAAATTGGCTTTTGGCAACAGAAACACGATGTTTGTAAAAGGCTTGTTAACCAAAATGAATTGGCTGATCCAAACAACTCTTGTTAGTTTTTGGGATTGCTCTAACAGACCGAGTAAACACAAGTGCAATGACACTTGTTATCAAAAGTTCTTTTTAATTATCTCTTACAAACCTCTGTACGAAGTCCCCTTTTATTTTTCGATAATTTTATGATATTTAGACTACACTCTTTAGAGACTACTTTATTTCATGCACTGACTACTATTACACTTTAGGTTTTGCCGAGCTCTGTTGATATGGATGGATGAATGACAGATCTCAGTAAGTTTTAATGTTATTATACAATTTCAATGTGTGCATATTGTGTACCGACATGTATAGCCTCCTTCAAATTCCCCTTAGAAAGGCCATGATATGGGAATGGATAAAGAATTTTCTCCCTAAATTAGGTTTATTTGAAAGATAATGCTGTGATTACTCATATATTCAATTTCACTAATAAACTCATACATACAAGATTTATAAATACTAGAAAAAGAACGCGTACACTTTTATACCCACACCCACAGACAAATACTGTTAGAAAAGGGGACTACACAATATGAAATAAAATCTATAGTTTGTCTCCTTTTAAGAAATTGCAAATCAAGACACTCAAAATCGAGGTTTGAGGAAATTTTGGATGAAACGAATGATTCAAGCACGTTATTTTCCATTTCTATCACCTATGAGAGAACTTGTCATTTCAGATCATTCGAAATGTATGTAAAGCCATACCCAATCCTTTGGAATTTGTATGGAAAATCAATTGAAGCTCTTTAACACACTCTGACATGGTTGGTCTTTCAGTACTATCAATCCTTACACAACGTGATGCTAAATTTGCAAACATAGCTGTAGATTCCATTGTGTAAGAGTTCCGTGGTAGCTCAGGATCTATGATTTTTCGCAGCTTCCTTCGGTCATTCAACATGTTTCTAGCCTGAAAGATTTTGTTATTCAAATGCCTTTGTTCAGTAATATATATGCGCAGTTTCTTCCATATTGCCTTTTTTCTGTCAGTATCGTACCTGTAAGACGAGATTTTGATCTGTTGGTCCTTGATTCAAATCGATTGCTCTGCGCCCTGTCAGAAGCTCAAGTAGTACAACGCCAAATGCATAAACATCACTTTGCAGAGTCAGTCTTCCTGTCTGTCACCAGTATAGCATCTCATTAAGATTATTCTTGTCACCTGCTGCAATTTTAGGCTGATAGACAATGAAGCATAGTAAAGTGTACTTATCATTCCAACATTGAGCGATTATGAATTAAGGTAGCTGGTGTGTAATGGATATTCCGGTAGGTGGTAATAATCGAACCTATATCACAATCTACAAGGGTGGAAGGGAAACAACTAAACTACTCTTTAATATTTTGTGCCAATCCCCTAAGTAGCAAACTCAAGGGGACGGAGTACGGAGGATTATTAATTAAGGTAGCTGGTGTGTTGATCCTCTCTCTTCCGTTATAGAGGGAAACATTGAAAGAGACCCGAATGTTAAAGTTTTTGCAATTAATACAGAAATGGATAAGTTTTGAAAGTTGAGATTTATTCTCAAACGAACGGTGCAGAAAGAAACACACAATTAGAGGTTACTGAATAACATAAGCATACCGATGTGTACTCGGGATCGAAGTATCCAAAAGTACCAAGTACATTGACTGTTGCATATGTTTCCTGTCCCTCTGGCATCAACTTTGCTAGTCCAAAATCTGATATCTGTATCACTGCCACTGTCATGGTTAGTTTTTGTGCTCAATCATTGCAGTATGGTCAGTTTCGTGATTTAGGAGCTGGAATTTTTTACCTTTGCATCAAAGTTGGTGCTTAAAAGTATGTTGGTGGATTTGAGATCTCTATGGACAATAGGAATGCCAACTGCTGAACTTGAATGGAGATAAGCAAGTCCCCTTGCTGCCCCTAATGCTATTTTGAGCCTTGTCGACCAGTCCATCTTAGTTTCACCTATTTCTAACAATTTTTTTATTAGTTGATTTGAGTAATCGAGAAAAGTTTAGGCGAATTTTTCTTTTAAATGAAGCAAACTCACTGTTCAAGTGATCCTGTAGGTTGCCATTTTGCATGTATTCATAAACAAGGAACCGGTGCTTTCCATCTGCACAATAACCTATTAAAGAAACCAGATTCGGATGGTCCAGCCTGCTCAAGATGTCAACTTCTACTCGAAATTCACGTTCGCCTTCTGCTTCTTTTAGCGGTGGAAGTTCCATTTTCTTGATTGCCACAACCTGAGGGATCCACAAAGCGGCATCATTCACTCAGCTGACAGTTTGTTCAATTTTAAAGGTAATATCATTTCTTTGGCTACAACTATTTTCCGCTTGAATGAAACTTGTAGCCGTAGGAGTTGGTGTTTGTTTGAATAGAGGGAATTTTTCGCTTCAATCAGCGGCACTCTTGCCCTTGTTAAAATTCAGTACATAACAAAGAGTAGCAAACATCATAGCTTCACATGAGTAAGAAGTACATATTGATTTCATGAGATTAAAATTCAGTCAACAAGTTTTTCCTTCAAACCAAATTCCGTTTTACCGATGAATTTTAGATGGTTTGTTATGTCATGCTTTTCATTTTGATCTATACAGTCTTTATGAAAGGAAATAAAATTATGCTTCCAAATCCATACCTCCCCTGATCGAAGAGTTCCCTTGTATACCCGCCCAAAACCTCCTTTTCCGATAAAATTTTCATCGCTGAATGATTTTGTGGCTTCTTCCATCTCTTTGTGGGTGAAAACAGATGATCCATGTCGTCTTTTTGCAGGTGGGTTTTGTTGCTCAAGTTGCCAGAATTCCGCAGGTTTGTAAATCCCTGAAAAAGTAGTTCATGTCATCTACTCAATTTCCATTTTTCCTACTACATTGAAGCTTAAAAATCACAATGATGGTAAAAATGTCTTACAGGCTTCACCCTGATCCTGAGATTTGCTCCTCCTACGCTTGTTCCACGCTGAAACTAACCCAAAGGGCATTGTGGAAGTTCCAGTTATCCGCGTAAAACAAAACTAAGTGTTCGTCCACTCAGTGACGCTAATGAACATAGACGTGAATTAATTCAATATGTAAGTATGTTTACGCCGCTTGTTCTTGTAATGCATGTACTGTGAGCAACTAAAATGTGCAAAAAACGAGTTTAGAGGAATCCTTAGAAGGAGTACGTATAGAGGAATTGAAAACTTGATTTGAAGAACACTCCAAAACACTTACCTTCCAACAACCTGCAGATTTTAGAGAAAGAAAGCCAGCTAGAGACTACTTTAAGAAAAAGAAAAAGGAATTGTCTAAGGCTCTGTTTACCTTTGGATTTGGAGGAGTGGGGTTGTTGGATAAGGAAAGAAAAGCTTTAGTTTCTATTTGGTTTCATATTCACATCTTTTTCCTCCAACTATTACTCTTGAAAGAGTGAAAAGATGTTTAAGGCTGTTAAAATGGCCTTATCATGCATAAAATATTGTCTATTGCATTATTTCCCTCCATAATGTGTATGGTGTTGGCACTTTTAATTATTATTTCTTTTTGGTCCAATCATCAAATTATATTCACAACTTTTAGAAACACAAAATGATGCCTAATTTGATGATAAATTTTTAGTTCACTATTATTTTAAGTAATAAATTAAATATAAAGTTCTGAAGGTTGTATATATGCATTATTATAATATCTAAATGAGCATTAAGTTAAATTTATTTTATTAAATATAAATTATAAGTTGATCAGCATAACTAATGTTTCTATTTTCAGTTTTAGTTCTTTATAGTAATAGGCTATAAAAATGGACTATTATTCTCCTAACATTAATGTTTATAGATATGTGATGTATTTTTTTAAATACTACTCATGTAATGGTAGTAAGATTTTGCTTTATTTCTCAGTAGGTAAATAATTTATTACTAATGAATATCTAAAATTGTGAAATTTAACTCACCTAAAACAAAAATATTTTATTGCTCTACTAATAATAATAGTGGGTAGATTTTATCTACCAGATCAACTAAGGTTTTTTTTTTTTTTTTTTTTTTTTTTTTTTTTTTTTTTTATAGTATGCTGGTTGTGCCCTACTTGTGCCACATTAGAATGTCATTGAGCCACGTTTGTCTTAGTGCTCAACAAAATATGCTTCTCCACTATTTAATGGAGTACTTATTTTATTACAAAATTAGCAATAGTTCTATGACTTTTTTGTTTTGGAACTAGCGAAATTTGAAATGAATAATGACACTTCACTATTTTAAAATGAATAATTGATTTTAATTTACATATTCATTCGTTAGTTATTCACATTGTTGTAAATAATTCACTTAAATTTTAGGGATAAGAATGTGACTATATGAACAATGAAATTCCACTATATTAAAATAATTTTTTTTAATAATTATGAATTACATTTTTGATTTACAATTTTATATTAAAACTTTGGTATCACTATATCCTTATAAAGAATTGTGTCACTATTTTAAATTATCTTTTCATTTATTTCATCAATATATTTCTCTCATTTTTTTAAATCCATTTATTTATTTATTTTTTCTTAAATAATATCCTTATAGCAAATACTTTAGATTGACTTTTTGATATAAATACTTTTAAGTCAGTTGAAAAACTTATGGTTGTTTTGATGAGTATTTAACTTTTTTACATACTTTATCTTTATTAAACAACCAATAATTAATTGTTAATAAAAAAACAAACAAAAAATCCATACTTCTTGTGTATAATGTCAAGTTTGTTCATTTTAAAACTAGCTAACAGTAAATTGAGTTCCTATTAAATTATATATTGCTTACACTTCCTATAATTCTTCAGTATGGGATTACAATTCATAAGTGAGTAGTTCTCCAACATCTATCTAATCTAAAAAATGAAATCCGAATTCAACTGTTGACTCGAAGGTGTACCTAGAATTAATATTGGAAGTATTTTAATTGAAAGGGGAAGATCAGGGAAGAAGATGTAGATTGGAGTTATAGAACAAAAATGGGAAAATTATAGTCCATATAGTGAAGTGGTGTTCCATTGTGTTTTAGAGCTGCAAGCGTGCAGCTGGTGAAAACTGCAGCCATTAATGAATTGCCTATTATAATGAGCGGCGACCGTCGGCCATTATGATTAATAAATTAAGTCCAGCAGCTAGCGGGTGAATAAGACCGTACTTTTACTGGCGCACCAAAAAATTCAGGTGATATGTAAATGGGAGGTTCTTGTGCGTCCATTTTACTGCTACCCAACTAGACATACTGTTGGTTGTTGGGGTGGTTTTCATTTTACTGCTCATTCCTCCCACTTTTGTACAAGATAATCCTCTGTTCTCTATATAGAAAGCAATAATTGAATATTTAAAGGGATCAAACTAAAAAAAATAAAATGTGAGAATAGACTGCAAAATTAGATCATGAGGATCGGACCCTTATCAGTCTCTATATACCTTCGCTACTATCTATAAGTTTTTTATTAGTTGGTCCCAAGTTTAGTAATATGATGGAGGCAAATGTTAAATATATTGGATAAGAATTATCGATTTCTATTTTATTAGTAAGAGTATTAGGTTTATTAATTTATTTTTTGATATGATTATGTCTCAAATAAAAAAAATCATTTCTCGTTGTCCGTAAGACTTAAGGCCTAGGCTTGTTGTCTAGAACTATTAACAATTATATATAATTAAATTGAACTAAACTGAATCTTTGAAAATTACACAATTTCACGACTGAGTACAAAACTTAATGAAGCATCATTAATTTCAATTATTACTAAAAATTAAAACGATGAAACTCCACAATTCATTTAATTTCATCCTCCATATTAAATGTCATCCACAACCAAATATCACCCATATGCATTTGGGCCCAAACACTAAATAAACAAAACTAAAAATTAGGGAGACTAATTATACAACCTATAAATGCAATAAGACAGTTGAGAAAATAGCCTCTAAATTTAAAGCAATTCACATAGAAAACTTGCCTATATAAACATGGCATCTTAGTCTTTCATTTCACATCATATAAATTAAGGAGAAAAAATGGCTAGTACCCAGGGAAAGCTTGAAGTAGATGTTGAAGTTAAGAGTAATCCAGATAAGTTCTGGAGTAGCATTAGGGAATCTGATAAGGTATTTCCTAAAGCTTTCCCTGAGCTTTACAAGAGCATTGATATCCTTGAAGGTGATGGTAAAGCAGTTGGCTCGGTTCGTCTCGTTAACTTTGCTGAAGGTATTCTTATTTGTGTTTTTTTACAATTCAAAGCTATTCTTGTGACTGTCTCTAGTCGGTGAGACTACTCAAAACAAGAAGCTTATATGAGGCGTGTCTCACAATAAGACCGCCTATAAAAGAATTTCATACAAAAATTTGTGTACAATTTAAGCTCAAAATGTGTATACAACTTAAGGTTAGCGAAAATAAATTCTTTGATAATGCAAGAAAAGATAAAAGATTAACATTTAGTAGGGCCGACCCTGAGATTTTAGGGCCTGGGGTGAAAAATAAATTATAAGACCTAATTATAAAATATATATTTATAATTACAAAAATTTTTAATATAAAAAAAATTACACGTCAATAATAGAACTCGATGTTATCCGCTTTTTGTTTGGTAATCATGTATTTATAATTCAATAATTAGTAAATAAGGTAAAAATTATCATTAATAACTCTTTGGCTTGTTGGTTAAATGTGCACGTTAATCATATAAAATCTCAAGTTCAAAGGCAAAATTTATCTATTTTTTTTGTGGGCCCTGGGCGCAAGCCCTTCTTGCCCTTGCTTAGGGCCGGCCCTGAATAAAAGTCACTCACCATTGGGGTCAGTTATAGCATATTATTGTGGTCTTTGCACATGACAAATAGAGATGATAATGGGCCCAGTAATTAGAGTTAGGCTCATGCACGTGAATAGAGTTGGAAAATTTTAAATCCATGGTACACTAACCCATCGAGCATGATGTGTCTATAGTCGGATATTTATATTTCATTGTTTATATAGATTTAGGTTTTTTTAGTACAAAGCAATAAGCTATGGGAATGAAAGAGTTACTTAAAGGGGACCCATTAATAGAATCCACGTTTAGAATGGAGAAAGTAGTACATGTTCCAATTGAGATAAGACCCATTCTCAACAATTTTAGATATTAGCTAGATCTAAAATGAGTCTTGATCAAATGTAGGTTTAAAATGATATAATATAGCTCTAAAATGGGTATCATGATGACGATGATAGCTTCTAGGAGCGAGATATACTGAATATAATGATAACGATTAAAAAATTGCTAATGAGTCGAATTAAGATTAGGTCTAGCACGTGTCTAAGGCGAATTTGAGTTTGGGGCGAGTCTAACGGGTTTAAGTCTAAAAAACAAGATATTCCATAGAATGTTGGGCCCATGAATCCTATAATAGTAATTAAGTGTCTACTATGTATATTTGATCATTCTAATTTCTAAACCACCTTCCAAATTCTAACATACAGGTTTCCCCTTTGTTACAAAATCCAAGGAGAAAGTAGAAGCCGTGGACGAAGAGAACAAAACGGTGTCGTACTCGGTGTTGGAAGGAGAAGTTCTTAACTTCTACAAGAGTTTTAAGGCACATCTCACAATAAAACCAAAGGAAGAAGGAAGTTTGGTAAAGTGGTCTTGTGAGTTTGAGAAGTCGACAGAGAATGCTCCTGATCCTGAAACTGTTTTTAAGGATTTTGCTGTTAAAACTTTCCATGATCTTGATGCCTATCTACTTAAGGCTTAATTGATTATTATCCCTTAATCATACTTTAAAATTTATCTAAGTTTAAAACTATATATCCAATAATTATGTTTGTTTAAGATATTTATGTAATGAGTACTTCATGTTAATGATTATATTATTATGGAGGATTAATTATCAATCTTACTATATGGGTTGTAAAGGAATTAAATGATCTGATTATAATGTACTGTTAATTTTATAAGTACAAGACTAGATTTATTATTTATTACCATTGATTGTTTTATTTCTGATCCATTATTATTTTTATAATTAAAAAGAGAATATATATTGTCAATATTTCATCACGCTAGCTACTATTTAAGTTTTTATTTACATCTCTAATAGACAATACGTATTGTTAATCAATTATCTAAAAAATAATACGTATTAGTAATCAAACAATAACACACGTATGGGACTTAAAAATTAAATGTACACAAGAAAAATGAATTTAGTCATCAATTATTTGAAATGTTTACCAAAAGTTATCAACAAAATTATGACCTTAGTCATCAAAAAGCATAAAAAATGAGGAATTAAGTAATTAGATTTATTTCAAAATTTGAAATTTAGTTTTGTTTATGACCTAATTAGACGACAACTCTAGTCAAATTACTAAATTAAATTAGTTTCCTTTCAACATATTCTAAACCAAAAAAAAAAAAGACAACACTTATTCTAGAAAAAGTAAAACGTTGGATCATCAAAGTCACCCATTATAGTACTAGAATTAGAATCACAGCACTGTGATGACATTTCATTATTATCAAACCCAATAACTTGATCATAACAGGTGTGACCCATCATATTCATACCGTAAAACCCTTCATGATCCCACCTGATTAGCATTATTAACATCAAAATCGAATCCACCATTGAATGAAAAGACTTCATTTTTGTGGGTTTAATGATCATGATACTGATCTAATTGTAATGGCACCGCATCAGGATTAAACCCGGTTATTTGATCATAATAACAGGATGATGAATTTGAACCCATTAAGCCGTCATAATTTCGTCAACATATGACGGCACCTGATTATTATAATCAACATTATGATCAAAATACAACGGTTCTACTTGATTATTTGAGAATGAAAAGATTTCATCTTTTTGGGTATGATGATTATCATACCGATCTAATTGTAATGGCATCGCATTATGATTAAACCCAGTTATATGATCATAATAACAGGATGATTAATTTGAACCCATTAAGCCGCCGCCATAATTATCGTCAACACATGATGGCACCTGATTATTATAATCAACATTGTGATCAAGATACAAAGGTGCTACTTGATTATTTGAGATGATTTGTGTTTCAGATTAACTCTTTTTCATTGCAATCTTGCTCTTCACGTAATCAATCTTGGAGTCCAAGTAATTAAGCATCTGATTAAGTTCAGAACCATCATTAGCGGAAAACATATTAGCACCATAATCTTGATTAACCGACTTAATATTTTGATCATTTTTACAGATTTCACTCGCTGTGCCTGAACGTGATCTTTTGTTCCTTTCTTCCTCAGGAACTGCTAAATAATGTTGAATAATCTCAGCCGGAGGTACTTCAGATCCACGATTAAATGAAAAGGCTTCTGATTTCTAAGTTTGATCATCTCCTTTTTCAGGGTAGATAATTGTACAAACTGGGACTTCTTATAGAATTGAAAATTCACGAGCGTTTTTAAACAAATTTGATTTAATTCGATTGTATTCTGCATTTCTTTTTTTGTCTTTTGCTGAGTTTTTTTTCACCATTGTTTAAATCTGGAATTAAAGAAATAAAGGAATAATGGAAGAGAGTAGCTGAGGAGAGAGAATAAGGAGAAAAAAACCCTAAACCTGGATGTGTAGAGTATATTGTAAAAAAGATTCAAAGACGAAAAAGAATATGCTAAGAGTAATTAATAAATAGTGAGAAAAAAAGTAAATGAGACAAGCAAAGTGAATATGAAGAACAAAAATAAAATACAAATTAAGAGTGATTAATAACTTATAGATTAAGTTTTAAATACTCCCTATTATTCATTTAAAATATCTTATTTGATTTTTTAATACTATTAATCAATCACTCTTATTATGTATGTCATTTTTTATCAATAAGTTAAAACATAGTCAAGTGAAATCTTGTTTGATTCGTCTTATTATAAATTCTATTAATATCAATTTTTTATCATTTTTACTCAAGCACAATTAAAGATATTTAAGATTGAAAACATACATTGGTAAATGTGGCAAAACCAAATTGGACATTTAAAGTGAATAAAAGGAAGTATATAATAAAAACTTAAAAAAATTTATATTAATAACTTTTACAAGGAGACGAAATTAAAAAGAATTCTACTTAACTATACTTTAATTTATAAATTAAAAATTTATAACAAATAAAAAATAATAAATAAATAGTACATTATTGCTAATATTTCAAGTAATTTAGAAAAAAAAAAAGAAATACTAATACTTCACAAAGCAGTAGCTACTACTTAATAGGAGTGGGTAATGGCTGTGTGGTTGATTAAAGCTTTGATTGGATTCATCTTCGATGTGATTGTTATCTAAGATTACGAGTTGTATTTTACAGGGTTTATAACGAATTTAGGTTAGATTTGGCTTCAAGATAAATAATTATATTATATCATATTATCACACATACTAATAAAAGTGTTGAAAAAATAAAAATGTTATTTTTATGGAGCATTGACAAATTAAATTTTTTTAGTGGATAATAGTTTATTAAATAACAATATTTACATAATTTAGAATCTGATTTATTTTAATCATGCATACTAATAATTTCATTTGTCAATTGACAAATAAAATTATTATAGAGGATGATAGTTTATTACATGACAATATTTACCTTATTTAGAATCAATTTTTTTTTTAAATTTAAGCTAAATTAGGTGAATTATTTAAATTATTTATTATAGCAATTTTATATACCTAACTTAAATTTGATATATTTAATTGAATGAAAAGGAGATGTATTCAATAAATAATTAAAAAATGTCAATATATAATTATTGCTTTAAAAAAGTCATTAATAAATTTAATCACGATATATAATATATACTAGCATTAGTCTTTAAAGTTGTATTGTTATATATTTCATACTAATAAAATCGTGCATTATACGAATTTTTATACTAATTAATTATAAATCAGTTTTTAAATATTTCACTGTAAAACTCATTTTAAACTCTACACATGGCACATTTTATATCCAATTCTCATTTCAAATTCTACACATAAGACATTTTCTATTCAATTAAGTAACGAATTAATAAACTGAAATTGTAAAAGTAAAATAGGAACACTAAAAATAATTTTACTACTTTGCACTTAGCATTTCTTTAGGCACCTTGAACAAAGTGTTAGGCCTACTATGATGAATTAGTATTACTGCAAGGATCGACCCTATAAGAGGTATGGGGGTATGTGCTCCGAGTTTATCAAAAATTTTAGAAAAATGACACTTTAATAACTAATTAGTTGGGGCTTATAATATTATCTTTTTTAATTAGAAACCCACAATTAATATTTCATCCCATGCTTCTCAAAATCTCAGAATCGATCCTGATTATTGCTTGGTATTTTCATATTAATATTCAACATTTATACAACTACATAATTTTACAGCTATATATTATTCAACCATTAAGTTATACCCTATTAGGCCTTGTTTATTTATGAATTTTTTTCGAATTAATCAAAAACCTAAAACTAAATAATAATTAAGTTGAAATAAAAGTTATTAAGGTGATACTTATTGATTGCCAGCTCATCGTTATAAAACTTTAAACACTTCTTTGATTTATGTTTTCCCTTTATATAGCTTGTATATAAATACCCTTGTTTTAGTTGAAAAGTGTATGAGATTACATTCTGAATGAATAAATTTTGCTTCTCATTTCCCTTTGAAAATCAGATTACAGAATCAAGATTACCTTGATTCTTCTTCTTCTGCTTCCTTACGACTTCTCATGGTATCAGAGCAAGGTTTTTGCTCTTACTGTTTCCGCTTCTAATTTCTTTCTTCTTCTTCTGTTTTTCTTCTTCATTCCTTAATGGATGCTTCAGAAACGCCTCTTTCTAAACATGCAGAATCACCGATAACAAATAATGCTGAAATTCTTGTTCAAAGCAATGTGAATTTCAATTTTGATGATCCTTATTTTCTTTCTTCTTCCGATATCTCACAACATTCAATTGTTGCTCTTATGTTCTCGGGTTCTAACTATGTAAACTGGAGTAGATCTGTGAAAATGGCTTTATATGCAAGAAACAAGGTGAGTTTTATTGATGGAACTCTTATCAAGCCATCCGATTCTTCCACTGATTTCAAGAAATGGATCCGAAATGATTACATTGTAAGATCATGGATCATCAATTCCATGGAGAGAGGAATTGCAGAAACTTTCATGTTTGTTGATTCGGCTTGCCAATTATGGAAGGAAGTTAAAGATAGGTATGGGCAAAGCAATGTACCTCAATTATTTGATCTACATAGATCTCTTTTTCTTACTGAGCAGAATGAGTCTTCCATTACTGAATATTATGCTAAAAAGAAGAGAATATGGGATGAAATTCATGACCTAGAAGGTTTTCCTGATTGTTCTTGTGGAGTTCTTGCTGATTGTACTTGTGGTATTTTAAAAAAAATCTTAGATGCTGATAATAGAATGAAGTTAATTCAATTTCTTTCTGGTATTAACCCTGCCTATGATCAAGTAAAAACAAACATCCTTAGTACTGATCCTTTACCTAACAACAATAAAGTCTATCATATTCTTCAATCCGTTGAGAGACAACATAAAAATAATCTTTATACAAATCAATCCAGTGACATCAGTGCTTTTGCTGCTCATCAATTCAAAACTGATAATTCTTCTGGCATGAGTAAGGATTCCAAGAAAACTAAGTTTGAAAGAGTATGTGAGCATTGTAAAGGCAAGGGTCACACAATTGATCAATGTTTCAAGCTTATAGGCTACCCTGAGTGGTATGCAAATAAGAAGTTTAAATCCAATTCCAGAACAGCTGCAAATGTTCATGTTGATAATCATGGCATTCTTGGATCTGTCCCTTGTTCTGATTCTGGTTCTTCAAGAAAAATGTCCTCTCCTGTTATTGATCCTCAAATGTTATCTGTTGTATGTCAAGAAGTCATTAAATGCATGAATCAATCTTCCATTTCAACTGATCCTCTTACTTCCTCTTATACAAATGTGAATTCTGCAGGTATTTTTTTTGTTTCTCATGTTGATTCTAATTCTTCTAATATTCCTTCCAATTCCTGGATTATTGACTCTGGTGCTTCTGAACATATGTGTTCTAATTCTAAATTTTTTTCTTCTCTTCACACTTTGCATTCTCCTATTCTTGTTGGATTACCTGACGATACAACAAACACTGTTACTCATTCTGGATCTGTCAAACTTAATTCTAATATTACTCTTGACAGTGTATTGTTTGTTCCTTCTTTTAAACATAATCTTTTATCTGTTGGACAATTGCTTGATAATAACAATCTTCTTGCTAAATTTACTGATCATTCATGTATATTTCAGGACCTTACAACTAATGAGGTCAAAGCCACTGCTATGAGAACATCAGGCTTATATCTTTTGTGTCCTTCAGCTTCTTCATATCATGTTCCGTATAATAAGCTTGTTGTAAATACAGCTTGTTCTTCTTCTAGTCTTCATTTACTTCATGAAAGATTAGGTCATGTTTCTTTTTCTACTATGAAACATATTCCTCATGTAATAATCAATAATAATAATAAGAATTTCCATTGTGAATCTTGCATTTTAGGGAAACATCATAAGTTTCCTTTTCCTGTTTCTTCATCTCATGCTACTGCACCTTTTGAGCTGATTCATATTGATCTTTGGGGTCCATACAGATCACCTTCCTTATCAGGAGCCACATATTTTCTTACTATTCTTGATGATTACACTAGAACCACTTGGACACATTTACTTCACAGCAAACACCAAGTGTTTCATATAATATCTAATTTCCTTGCCTATGTCACAAATCAGTTCAATACCACTATTAAAATCATACGAAGTGATAATGGCACTGAAATTTTCAAAGCTTCTTGTAGTTCTCTTTTTGCCTCAAAAGGCATTATACATCAAAGGAGTCTTCCTGGTTTACCTCAACAAAATGGCAGAGTTGAGAGGAAACACAGGCATCTTTTAGAAGTTGCTAGAACATTAAGATTTCATGCTGGTTTACCTGTTAAATTTTGGGGTGATTGTTTATTGACAGCCACATATCTTATAAACCTCATGCCAACTTCTGTCTTGAATTGGAAAACACCATATGAATTACTCATGAACAAACCTGTAACTTTTGATCATCTCAGAGTTTTTGGTTCTTTATGCTATCCTGCTCACAAAACTACTGACAAATTTGCTCCTAGAGCTAAAAAATGCATTTTTTAGGATATCCTTATGCTCAGAAGGGATACAAATTGTATGATTTAGATCAACACAAAGTTATTCTTAGCAGAGATGTTATTTTCATAGAACATATTTTTCCTTATAAACAACAACACACATCTATTCCTACTCCTCAACCAACTGCCCCCATTTTTTCTTCATCAGACATTTCTGATGATATTCCTGTTTTCCAGCATATTCCTCCCATTAATCCTCCTTCTCTCAGTTCTCCTCAATCTTCTACTCCCTCTTCTACATTCCAGCATAATTTTACTAATTCCCCTGATCTTTCTTCATCATCCCCTCTCATTCCTGCTCCAAGAAAATCCTCCAGAATTCTAACATTTTGTAACATCTCGGAATAACTCGGGTCGTACGAAAAGAGAAAATGACCTTTTAAAAACGAGACAACTATAATCCGAGTCAAATCGGAATGTTAGAAAACAGTTTAAAACGGTTTTGAAGTTAAGGAAAACGTGCGGATCGAGTTCTATTAGCGTTATTAAGAACTACTAGATAATAAGAAATTCTTAGCAGCGGATAAAAACGAAAAGTTAAATCTACTTATTACAACTTGAGAACGTAAGTCGCCTCATAAAAACCAAATGTTCTTTAAACTAAATTTTGAAATTTTTATTAAGACTTCTCTACCCTAATAATTTATTTCTTCAAGGGACAATCCTCACTCCCCAGACCTGCAACTTAACTTACTGCTAGTCATTGCCCAGATAGGTAACAACATCATCGCAGGGTCGTTAAGACCAAAAGTACACGTCAGCAAACGTCGCATACCAAATAAATAATAACACAAGAGAAAGATTTAATTAATTAACTGACAATTCACAGAACCTTACGCTTCGATCATGCTTATTAAGAATAACTATTTTCATGTAAAGGTTAGTCAGCCATACTGCTGTACTATCCGGCCATACTGCCGGTACACTCCAAACTCCATAAGTGAGACAATACATTAGGGGGAGCTAACCCCTAAGCAAGTCTCTACCATAGACACTCGCCTTACTTCGGTGCCTATGGTTAAGTATGCATACCCCCGCGGTGGCTCATAATGCCCTCATAAACCGCGAGTAATTCATTTCCACCAATTGACGTCATACTACGTCCACTTTAAAGTTAGTGAGGTCATACTACCTCTGCTTATCAAACAATGTATAAAAAAAATTATTGATTCGAAAGATAACATTATCCGTACTATATATCCATGCTTTACTTTTGTATACCATTATTATATGATACATCGGACTAATGCGAACCACACTGCGTGTACATACCTTAAACAAAATAACCAACTCGCAAGCGTCTTAATCAATTCCCGGTCACGAATCGACTTCCTACAAGGTTCAATCGTATTCGGGAAATAAGCACATATACACATTTTCCTCAAATCATCTATAACACACATATACAATCACATCCATACCTAGAATACTACACGCAACATGAACATCCATCACATACTATAACATGGTAAATACACAAAACAGGACAGCCTATACAATCTGTCCAGAAACTCAACTTAAAACTGTCAAATTAAAAATCCGACTTCACCGTTGCGTCCGGAAGGCGTCAAAACCCCCGGGTACCAATTTTCATAATTTATAACATATTATAAGTATTTTTAACTTAATTTCAAAGCCAAAAATGCTACAAAAACACATTTTTTTCACCATTTTCAAAACCTACGGGATTTCATTTTTTTTTATCACAAAAATATAAATTTCAATGCTTTATTTCCTATTAAATCTAAACAATAAAATTTACATAATTTTCATGATCACATACAAAAAATAAATTTTAATTAATTATATATTTTTTTCTCAAAAATAATTCTTTTTACACAAATGTACACACACAAACACATCACATATATACATGTATATTTCTCTACAATCATTATAAATTTCTTCTTTTAATCAATAAAAAAATAAATTTCCATCACCACATACATTTTTTTATATGAGCAACCATTTTTTATGTATATATGTATATATATATATTTTTTTTTTCAATCATTCATCAAACAATTCTTCACACACATGTAAACATATCCAAAACCCTAAAAACCATACATTAATTTAGATAGAAAAACATCATACTTCCACACATGAATTTTAAATTATGAACAAATCATAAACTATAAAATAACACACATAAAAATCATAGAAATTTAAATTGAAACTTAAAAATAAAACTAGGTTAAGAATTACTCACAATTACACAAGGACAAAACACCAAAATTGATGAACCAAAGGGGTGATTAGGCGTGAGGATTAGAGCATTTGGGAGTGTTTTCTTTACTTGCAAATGATTTTGAAATGAAAGGATGTAAGGTAAGGAATTAATTAAGGAATTATGGGATTTAATTGTGATAATTTCCTTAACCATTCAATTGCCAAAATGGAAGTTACAATCTTCCCCAAATCCTTCATGTGGCCGGCCAAACCCATACACATTCCCATTTTTTTTATTTTTATTTTTTTTATTTTTTTTTTTTTGAAATTAAAGATAGATTAGGAAAAAGGTTTGGACTTAAAATGGTTTTAATTGCCTTAAAAGTTGAAGTCTCATGATTTAATCTACTAACAAAATAAATAATATAAAGAAATATATTTTTCTAAAAAGAATAATAATAATAAAAATAATAATATTACTAGCAAATCATTTAATATATCGGGAAATATCGGGGTGTTACACATTTCCTTTCAAATATCAAGATTTTGTTACAAATATTCCTCTCATCAAACCTTTAACTACTCCACAAGATATATCTTCTCCCTCATCCTTATCTTTTAATGTTCATACTGAACCTTCTCTTAAATATATGTCTTCTGCTGACTTAAACAGTCTTTCTTCCATGCTATCCTTTTATGAACCCAACTCTTACAATAAAGCTAAAAATGACCCTAGATGGATCAATGCCATGAACACAGAACTTGAAGCTTTGGAAAACAACAATACTTGGGATTTAACCACTTTACCCCCTGGTAAAAATGCCATTGGTTGCAAATGGGTTTACAAAATAAAATTTCATCCTAATGGATCTGTGGAGAGATGCAAGGCTAGGTTGGTAGCCAGGGGTGATAAACAGGTGAAAGGCAAAGACTATAAACATACTTTTAGTCCAGTTGCAAGATTCACCACTGTGAGAACTATTATTGCCTTAGCTGCTGCTAAAAACTGGAGTATTCAACAGATAGATATCAACAATGCTTTTTTACATGGCTATATATCAGAAGACATATATATGCATCCTCCTCAGGGATATTCTAAAGCTCTTCCTGGTCAAGTTTGCAAATTGAAAAGATCTCTTTATGGCCTTAAACAGGCTTCCAGACAATGGAACATTGAACTTAAAAATATCCATAAAATTATGTAAACTAATATAATATTTGAAGCACACTAATTTAACGAGTATACTCTGAAATATCCCTGACTATAATGTAAATAACTGGAATGAGTCCCACCTTACTAAAAATATGTATTATATAACTTAGTTCAATCTGGTAAATTTTTTTAACTATATCGAATATTTATTCCAACTGAGATAAAATTCGATTCTCAATTAAATCTAGTAACTTATTTTCTCAAATAGTTAAAGACATTAAATTGCTATATTATTTAAGGATTTTGGACATTGACGAATATCCAACATATCTTTAATACGGTACTCTATAGATTCTCATTAAAATCTTTGAGTTTTTGTGTTAGACATAGTAAGAAAAACTACTATCATATCAATTATTATTATCATTACACAAAACTACTAGAGTTAATCATATTAAAGTAAGAAAAAAAATAAGGAAACAATATTTTGGCCCTTATTATCATATCAATTAATCAAAGACTTGTATATAATTTTTTAATTTGTGGGACTTGTATCCTTTATATTTGCAAAAAAAAAAATTAAGAATAATGAAAAATTATAAATAATAAAAAGATTTTAATTGACAACGACGGTGAGATTCATGCCTTGAGAACACTCGTTGAAAAATCCCCCAATAAAATAGTGGACTCCAGATCTTGTAAGAGGAATTTTAGTATTTCCATCTATGGCTGAAAATAAAGAATTTCTTGAATCACATCTATGAAATCTTTTAGAATCTACTTCATCTACGCTATATCCTTCTGCGTAGCGAAATACTGAACAATGCAAGACAACCATTAATTAATACTTGATCTAATAATTATAAAGAAATGTATATGAATGTGCACTAAATTAATTCAAATAAATATTCAAATTTTAGGCAGGTAAAACAAGAAATCAAATATTACTACATTTCTAAGTCATGAATTTATATTTGAACTATGAACTATTATCAAATCATTTTTATGCAAATTCATCATGGAGAACAACAATGCTATATGATTTTCATCAAAGATGAAGATGATATATAGAAACCTCCTAGTAAAGTTTCAATTTTAAACTATAATTAATTCTCCCTTCTCTTTCATATGTTTTTCTTGAATAAAATTTACAAATTCACTATAAATAACGGGTAAAATAGCGATAAGCTACTCATCGCCAATGACAACGGACAAGCGACGATTTTGCCATCGCCTAATGACTTCTGGGAGTTGGCGACGGGCTGGCGATGGAATTTGCTCCGCATGTATGTGCAACATTCAAATTTTTGTAAAAATCAAAATGGCTACGGGAAAAGATTGTAGCCAGCTCGTAGCCACCTTTTCTTTGATTTTTTTAATATTGGCAACGGGACTAAGGTCATAGCCAGCTCGTAGCCCACTGAAAAGAATCTATTGATGAAGCATTTCATCAGCACAAGCGACGACACTTTTGTCGTAGCTGGTACGTCGCCTAATACGCATGTCATTTGGCGACGGAATAAAGTCGTAGCCTTGTCGTCGCCCTTGTCCAATTCTGATTTTATGTGTCTTAGAAATTTTGTTGCTATTTTCCAATGCATAGGCGATGGCCAAGCTACTAGTTAGTCTCGTCGCCCTTATTCAGTCCCCAATAAATCATTTCCTAACCCTAAATCCTCATTTTAAATATTTAAATCCTAACAACTTATCATTTTTTCTCATTTACTCGTCGTCTTCTTCTTATTCACTAAGGTTTTCATCTTTGTTTCTTTCTTCTCCTCATCTTCATTTTCATCTTCATCTTCAAAGGATTAGATTTTCACAAACTTCAAGACTTCATGCTCTCATCAAAGGTTAGTGTTTTTACTTCTTTTTTCTCATATTTTTTAAGTTCATGTTATTCAAAGGATTTTCGAATTTTTTGAACTTAGGGTTCATATTTGCATAGATGGAAGAAAGACAAGCGACATTTAATAATCAATTGATCGAAGAAATTCTAAGGGGAAATACTCAAAATGCGATTGAGACTTAAAATAATCTCATAACACAATAATTAGCTCAAGACCGAGAGTATTTTATGAGATTTATTCAATATCATTTAAATTTGTATCAAGCGCCTCCTCCACCTCTCAATTAATAATTGCGTTTATTGTAATTTTTGTGTGATTTTGTAAAATATACTTCTATTTTATGTATAATATAAGCTACTTGTTTTAATTTTATTTATTTGTTATATATATATATGTGTGTGTGTGTATATCAACACACATGACAAAGCTAAAATAAAATAAAATGAAAAAAACTGGCGTCGGATGGGCGACGGGAGGTTGGTCGCCAAGTGCTGCAAAGAATGGCGAGGAGAGGGTGACGGGTTAAGTAGGTCGCCAGTTTCTGATGACAGTGGCGAGGGATGGGCGACGAGGTGGTGGTCGCCATTTTTTGAGAGGCTAGGAGAGGAGCACGTGTCGTCGCCCGAGTTTTTGTGAATATGACGACGGACATTAGCGTTCACCGAAATGGCGTTCGCACATTGGGTTGTCGCCCGTTCATCGCCAGGGCAACTTTTTGCCCATTTAGCGATCAATATGGGATGAAATAGGCCGTCGCAATTTTAATATTTATTTATAGTGATTTTAGTGTCAAAACTTTGACTATTGTTTCTCAATATATACTTTAAATATCAATTTTTTAGAATTTTTTAAAACTCATAATTAATATCATTTAACTTTTAAGTTTGCATTGAACTCTGCAAAAAAAATGAATAAGAAGAACAAATGAAAATAAAGAGAGTAATTCAGAAATTATATTTTTGTGTACGCCCGCCTCACTGCTGTGGCTTTTGAGACGGGTGTATATGGATGCTGATTCTTCCATTAATACAACAATTACAATAGGTTAAAGGATAAATTGAACTCTTATTAAAGACGTGTTCCACTAAGAGATCTCTCACAAAAATGTAACACTGTAAGGAATTTATTTATTTAAATCTTAATTATATAGTAAAACAGGAGTATTTTTTTTCAATAAATACAAAAAAATGATTTAGTTTAACATATTTCAATGAAAATACAAAAAAATAAATATAATATTTAATTTAATTGCACAATTAGTTGGAGAACTAACCAAGAACGTCACTCTTGACAAAGTTCTTTCCTTTAACCCATTTTGTGTAATCATTTCCAGGCCCCCAACCCGCTTTATCACCAACAGTGTAGACTTTAGCGAAAATTGATTGAGCACATCCCAAGTAAATTAAGATGGTATATGAAATTGCAATTGCTGCATTTTGGTTGTTCATCTTAATTTGTGTAACTTTATTTGAAACAATAATATAGTTAGTACGGGGTAAATGATCAATTAATGTTGTTAAAAAAGTGATTTTCTTAATTGTTTATACTTCTACAAATTGAGTATTACTTATTTTTGAGCGATGAATATATAACATGGATTATACTAATTTTTATATCTTTTTGGTGCATTTATAGTTGACATTCAAAGAAGGTGATACCCCTACTTCTTATATAATGATTCATCTTGGCATGAAAGTAAGAACATTATTAATGTGACCTATATATATATTTATTAAAGATAGGCCTATGTTTTGTAAAAACATTAGTACTAGATTTTTTCATTTTTGTCCCTAATTAATACTCTCTCTGTTTTCTAATGAAGTTTTCACAATTCACGATAATTAAAAAAAATAGAATCTTTTAGACAATAAATATATTATTTTATTTAATAAAAAATTTGATGAAAAAAGTGGAGACCAAAAATATTTTTAAAAATATTAAAAGAAAGTTAATGAAAAAAATATGAGAACCACAACTAATTAAAAAATATTTTTATAAATTTAGTAGAAAATATGTGGAGACCATAAGAAGTACTCTAAAAATGTTAAAATTAAGTTAGTGGAAGATATGTGGGGACCATAAACATTATTAAAATATTAAAATGAGAATAAATAAGATTATTTTTGTTTAAAATTTGTGATATAAATAGAAAGATTCTTTGGAGGAACAACAAATAAAATACCTCAAAATGACAAATGAGAACTTCTTTAGGGATCGGAACGGAAAAAGTAATCTATGTCAAACAAGCCTAAATTAGACTTAGATATCAAAGACAGAAAAAAAAAACAAGAATTTCGATGAGATGACCTCGAATAAGGAGTTTATATCCTCATAATATATGTAACTATTAAATAAACTATTTAAACCAAGTATAAAGTACGTCTTTTAGTAACAATCATAAATATACATGTATGGAATTTCAAAATTGAACACTAAATAAAGATGAAAGAACGAAGGATAATATTTATTTTCTTTCATTGTAATTAATAAAAGAAGAAAAGATCAAATTACAACTAGATGGAGTTCTAAGAAAGAGGGAAGCAAATAAATAAGCAAGCCCTCAACTCATGAACACTAAATTTGCATGCTTCCCTAGACGACCATACGTACATATATATTTCCCACAAAAAATCGGGCTAATTGAAGATCACTTCATAATAATAACACATATTTACAATAAGATCAATAATTCACACATTTAATAACAAATTCACAAATTTTTGGAATAGCCTGAAGTTCGTCTCATCTTCTCTTCAATCTCAACTAAGAGATAAGAAAAAAAGATTCATATATCTCCCTCCATGCTTAATTTGATAAGTCTGAAAAAAAGCAAGTGATGAATTTAAATAACTTGATAATTTAAAAATATAAAAATATAATAGAGATATATATTCAGATGTTTGAGCATAATTAAAAATATAATCTCAGACAGAGATAAATTTGATAATGTGTACATAAATAAATAACATGACAGTCTGATTTGATTTTCATACGTAAGTTACTCTATGAAGTTTGAGTTATAGATAATTTGGATTAATTAAAAGTAATATTGTTAATTACCTGCGAAATATTTGCAGGAATATTGTTCACACTTGTTCATCGCCATTTTGATTTTGCAAAAGAGGAGTTTTGATGTCAGATGAAGCAGGTTTGACAGAATATTCTTGAGCTTTTTTGGCTTCTTCCTTGACTCCCCACAATACTGTATAGTAACCCACTCCTACCACAATTGTGCCTATAACACTGCATTAATATAAACCACCAAATTAATCACTCATTAATTCATATTAGGTGAGAGTATTATTAATTCGTATAATAATAATCCTCAAATGCATCTTAATTTATTATTAAGTATAAAGTATTTTTTTTTTGACGTCATTGAATTTGTTCCATGTGTATACGTAATACATGAAAGATTTTTTTACAATTCAAAGTGACAGAAAAATCAACTAAGTAAATAACTAATATAAAGCAAATTTGTGTTAATTTTATAGGATTGCATAGACGGCTCTACGTATCAACATAAAGGCAAGAGAGACATAAGATATTCATGAAATATTGGTCTATTCATGATTAGCTATTAATCTCACAATTTTTTATGTTTTGGAACAAAATTAATAGATAGTCTATAAACACACGCTACTTTACTTTTTTATGGTTACTTTAATAATTAACTCTTTTCATAGGATTTTAAATTAAGTAGAAAATCATATACTCCCTCCTATTTACCGTAGGAGTCCCATTTGACTTCTTACGGATTTTAAGGAGAGTTAAAAGTGGGATCCGAAGGGTAGAAAAGAGAGTGGTATTATGGGTTTTTTAATGTAAGGGAGGAAAATTAGTATGGGTAATGGAGGGTATAATTGAAAATAGGATAAGACTACTAAGGGTATAAAAGTCAAAAACCAATACCAAAAACAATGGAACAATTAAGGAGATTTGACTATAAAAAGAAATGAGACACATAAGCTGAATAGATAGTCTATAATTATTGATAACAATTTCTTTCTAATATAATATCGAAATATTTTTAAATTCACTTCAACTCACTGAAAATTAGTTCATTTTACTTCAACTCACTAAAAAACAATTCATTTCAAAAATAAGATATTAATAATAATAATAATTTCAATTCATAAATTCAACAATAATAAATTTAATTTTAAAGAAAATCACTATTCTCATTTCAAGATGTTATTCGTATATTGTTTAATTAGTGGAACTAATAGTCTAATATAAATTATTTTAAATATAAAATTCTGATTTTGGTTGTAAAATAAAGAGTTACCTTCCGTAACAAAGAGTGCCAAAGAAACTTTCGCCAAAAAAGTTGGCCCAAAATATCCCAGCGGGCTTAAACATGGCCACGTACATGGGTCCCTTCATACCCATGATCCATGCTTGGATTCTGCTACGAACTAGTGTTCCAAATATGGCCTGCATTTTTTGTCCACTTACATCAATTATTTACTCCATTAATCCATCATTTTATGAATCAGGGAAAAAAGAATCTGAATTTGAATTTTCATAACTACTCTTTACAATTGGTATTCAAATATAAAACTTCATTTGTAAAATAAATGCATAAAGATTTTTCACTAATACTTTGTTGAGTCCGTCTTACCATAAAACGATCTCAATTGAGTCAGCCCAAACTCTTTAAAAAAACTAATTTCTAAATTTAGATTTTATTGGTTTTTTTAATGTCTTTTTACTAATAGACTGCTTATATGAGCTTGTCTCACAGTGAGATGGTCTCATAAAGTTTTTTCATATAAAATTGAGAAAATATTAACTCATTAAAATTTTTGTTATATATTTTAAAATTGATGGATTTAATGGTTAAAGTTTGAGAAAATTTTAAAATGCTTTCGCATGGGACATTGGGTATGATCATAATGAGTTGTAAAATGGCTATACAATAATCAAATCTCCATATTTGATAAGAAAAAAAAAAGGAAGAGAAGTGCTTACAGTTAAGACAATGATAAGAAGCTCCAAATCCCACTTTAATTTCCAAGCATTCAAATCTCCATTGGCAATAATATCCACAAAGAAAGTTTGGATTGTTCCAAAGATGGTATAGCAAGTTACTATCACCATCATATCAGGGAATCTTGTGAATGTTGAAACCTAACAAACAACCAACATTTTACATAAAAAAATATCAAGAAAATAATACCTATTTCAAATATAGGTTTGATAGATTATATTTTTGGAAATAAGACAACATTCCACATCGATAAAATAGTGAATTATTGACTTGTATATATATTAGATGGGCTAATTCCTACTACCATATGTTTTTGGAAATTAAAAATGAACCTTATTAAGCGTGTGTGCAAGTTAACGCTCTTGACCCGTGGGTTTGTGAGCTCGAGCTCACAAGTGTCCCATATCCACCCAAGTCAGATCCTAATGTAACAAATTATCACGGCGTAATATATATAACGTTTTTTTGATTTAAGACTCTGATTTTGAAAATTTTAGAAATATAAGTAAATATTTTGAGAATTATAGAAATATAAGTAAAAATATATTCATTTGAATGCTTTTAAAAAAAAAAAATACCTGGATCATACTCCAAATGGCAATGAAGAAGGTAGCACAAGCAAGTAAAAAGGTGCCAAACATCCATTCTTCAGTGGTAGAAATAAAAATGAAGAAAGGCTTAGACGACCCTTGAAGACGGAACCTTATAGGCCCAATAATTGGCCCATTAAGGATAGAAGGGCCCAAATAAACGGCCACTGTAGTTGCTCCAATGAAAGACACTAGGACTCCTATAATCTTGATTCTAGTGCTTTTGTTCTTCAACTTTAACTGAGCTTTCCTGTTTATGATGTATTTAAAATTATAATTATATATTAAATTTTAACATATAGTTAAAAAATCCAATAAAAACTAATAGTAATAATAATGTCAAAATCTTATCTAGATTTAGCTGGCTAGATAAACACTATAATTATTATTAGAGATGCCAGACGAATCATATTATTATCAACTAATCAGGCAAAACATAATACAAACTTGCGATCTTTGTTAAATAATTATTTTATAATTAAATTTTTTAAAAAAATTAGAATAAAAGATGTTAAATTGACATAAAGTCAAATCTAAACTAAGGTTAGTTTTGAGTCCCATAAAGATATTAAGTTGGACTGTAGTTTGTTAATTCGTTCGAAATGAAACATAATTACAATTAGAGAAAACTAATCTGGGTCACACAAGCATTAGTAAATTAAAAGTAGTTAAGATATTTTGCCAGCTTCAATTATATAAATAAGACCACTACATAAAGAAGCTTTTAAAAATAATCAATTCCTTTTAATAATAATAATAATCAAGGAAACAAATTGGAGCCATTAGTTAGGGGATGATGACGTAGTTGATAGTTTGGCTATCTTTCATAAAAAAAAAAAAAAAAAAAACAAGGAGTATATTCTATTGATTCTAGGTAAACCTATCAAATGGTGTAGAAAGATTGTAAAGGTTCAAAAATCAACCAATCAACAAAAGGTATTGCCTTTTAATATAATATTCCGTGATATTAGCTCTTACCAATAACCCAAGGTGGTCCTCTTGTTAATATCTTTCAAACACCATTGATTAGATTTCATAGCTAGGCCCCATCACAATGCAAATTAATGAAGAATCTCATTTATTTTTTGCCCTAAAGCGAAAGATAAAAATGACTCCTAAAACTTTAAGACGTATTAAATAATATGATGTTGATTTTAAATTGTTAATAGTTTAATTATTTTATAAAAAAAATTCTAATAATTCATATTGCATAGCAAAAAATGTAAATTATACTTAAATTTAATTTTTGTTAATTTTAATTTTGTACATGAAAATATATTTTTTGGGCCCAAAAAATTTGACGCCCTATCAATTGCCTTCTTTACCCTTGTTAATCGACAGTCATAAATCCATCATATATAGTCTATACATTTTTATTATAATGTAAAGTTTGATGAAAGACAATCTACATAAAAACATAGCTTGTTTAAATTTAGTTTGGTCAATTTTACAAGTCGAACATGAAAATAATGAATTTGTAAATTACTATTGTTGGAGATAGTGAAATTCGTTATCTTATCCAAACGTATTAGAATTAATCAAGAAGAATCAAATTTCCACCAAAATAATGAAAATAATGGTATGAGATGGTAACATCATTTCCACCAAACGTTATCACAATTAGGAAAAATCTAGCTTATATCCAAAATATCATATACATTCTAAAAGTATTAGAATTAATCAAGATGAATCAAATTTGTTATAAGCATGACTGAGTAGTGACTTTAAAAAATAAAAATTAAAGAGATCGAAAATATATGGCAACACAAGATCTAGCATCATGTATATTTAAAACCCTTGCAAAAGTTTATTATATAGAAAAATGGGCTTGTAAAAAGTTTATCATATAGAAAAATGGGCTTGTAAAATTGAAGTGTATGGCTGTATTTAGGGGTGTTTAACGGGCTAGACCTTTATTTTTGAGCTCTTATTAGGCCTATTTTTGAAAGGATTTTGTAAGGGCCGGGTTGAAAATGAGTCGGGCCAAAACCGGCTTTACTATAATTAAAATGAAGCGGATCATAAAATGGCTTAATAAGAGTCGGAAATAGATTCTTTTAAATAACATAATTGAAGAATAATAATTATAAAGACAATGCCAATAGGAATTATTAATATTTTGACAATTTAACTGTTATAAATGATAAGTTAATTATTATAAAATAATCAATGTGGATTATAATAATTTTAAGTAATAAAAACAAGTCGTATCGAACTTTCAAAGCCCGGTCCATATTATAAAGCGCATATTAAATTGAAGTGCCTTTATCCAATCTTATGTAAGTCCAATTGGATCCTTATTCGACCCATTAAACACCCCTAGCTATATCAAATATACCAATATGCGATAAAAAAAGGAATACGTACTAGAATACTATACACAAGAAAGTGGTAGCTACTAGGTAGTATAAATACAGAGGAAAAAGGGGCTCATAAAAATTGACATAATTCATTGTAATAAATAAAAGGTGGGACAGAAGAATGAAAAGTATACCTGAGAACAAGGTTGAGGAAGAACTGAAAGGATGGAAGTAAAAGTCCCATTGCACATACAACTATTGGTGAGCTGTCACGTAACCCCGTAAATGCAAGGTTCTGAGCTATTGTTATCCTGCCATCCACATACATTTTTATTTTTAGGGCTTCCAAACACAAAACAATTTAATCAACACTACCAACCTTATTAACCGCGTCATCACTAGCTATAATTATATTTAATGTTTAATATTTAATATTTAATATTTAAAGTCGATTTTAATAGTGTACATGTTTTATCTGACTGAAATTCTTATTTTTTGATTTCTTGTCAATAAAACAAAATATTAAGAAATCAATAGTTTAAGTAATAATATAAAATAAAATTCTGTGAATTAATACTCTAGCTATATATGCACTATGAACTTTTTAATTTGAAAGGTAAATAAAAACTAGTCCCACCAAATTATGATAGCTATTAG